>NC_048221.1:58578656-58651793 GCF_002007445.2 Ailuropoda melanoleuca | reverse complement strand
GGGGGGAGGGGGAGGGGGCAGCTGCTGTCTTTGTTATTCACTCTCTTGTACCTATTTTACTTTGATAAAAATTTAAAAGAACCCCATACTGATGAGGGATAGAAGCAGAAAAATGTTCACCCTTAGCCCAGAAGGCTGACTTATGGTCTGCACAGTTTCCATAAGGATCAAATAGGTGCTGGTTGCTATGTTCCTAAAGGGTGTCCTCACTGCTGGTACATCTCACCGGTAGTAGTTAATATTGAACTGAATGATAAGCACCAGGGAAATCTTGCAAAAGTAGTTTTGCAAGTAGAAATTCGAAGAAGACATTTATGATCTGATACAATTATGATCTAATACATGTCCCCTCCGCCTTGAGCACTGAAAATACAACTACCAGCTTCACACAGCACAGGGTCAGCCCTTTCTGCCCATGGGTCCTATCCCCAGTCTACTTAAATAAACTTACTAAATGTCTCAAGGATTCTTTCTTTTTTTTTTTTTTTTAAGATTTTATTTAATTATTTGAGAGAGAGAGAAATAACGAGTGTGAGTGGGGTCAGGAGCAGAGAGAGACGGAGGGACACACAGACTCCCCGCTGCATGCAGAGCCCCGATATGGGGCTCAATCCCACGACCCTGAGATTATGACCCAAGCCAAAACCAAGAGTCAGACGCCTAACTGACTTAGTCGCCCAGACACCCCTCAAGAATTCTTTCTTGACCCTGGCACTCAACAATCGCAATACTGGGTAATTCGTCAATATTATTTATGTAGTTACTGTGTGTGACACAATGTTAAAAAGATAAACATGAAAATACAGAAGCAGAAATAGTGACCAAAAAAAAAAGAGAGAGAGAGAAGGAAGGAGAGGTTTGTTGTAAAAGCAGGGTCAGGATGACAGGAGAAAGGCCAGATGAACCAGGGGTAGAGGCAAGTCCTATGGACAGCCTCCTCTAGAGAAGGAAGGAGGAAGGGGATGCCTGAGGATGGAATTGTCGCAAATTCAAGGGTACAGTTTATTGCTCTCAACTGCCTTAGACTCAAAGGAGCCTGGTTTTGTATCCAAAAAGTGATTAACCAACCAGGTGCTTTCAGAGACTGCTTGCCTGAACCACATAGACTGCCATCCCCTAGCCTCTAGCTGGATGCCTGACAACCCTCAGCTTCCAGACTCAATTTCTAAAGGTTGTAACAAAAATCTGAAGTATGTAGAGAGTAGCAGAAAAAAAAAATCAGAAATGGCACAATGTATAACAGAGTGTATTTCTAAAGAAGAATGCCCCTTAAAAAAAGGAAAAAAAATCAAGTTAAAATAAAAGCATCTCAGAATGTATCTTAAAAAGAAAACCTCTGCCAAGTTCTCCCTAGTTTTTAATCTCCAAATACTTAGATAATTTAATGAGGGGAGAACAACACTTAAAAAGTGTTCTCCTTGACATAACTCTTCGGTGGGTACGAATAACCATCTTAAAGATCCAGAGCTGTTTTCTCTAGCCTATCACCTGTTAAAATGCACCTGGCAGAGCCTCTCATGAGGAACGGTGAGGGTCAGGCAGGGAGGGCCCCTTAGCCTGCCTGCTGTACAAAGTGTTCCTTTTCTCTTAACTGGGTAAGGACCTCAAATTTCAGAAGATACAGCAAGTAACACAGAATGATGCAAGCTACTGAGTCCTTGCAAGAGAACAAAAGTATTCCGGTAAATTACTTAATGAGTTGTTTTGTCTAAAAAAAAAGGAATTTGGGGCAGGGTGCTGATGGGTTGAGGAGAAGCCAACTGAAAGCTGCACAGAGTGTCATAAAATCCTCAGGAGAGGAGTGATCCGTGGTGCAGGAAACAATTCTGAGAAAGAATACAGCAGTGCATTATGTGACTACAGAGAGGAGACTAGCATTTACTGAGCTCCAGCTGTGTGGGGACACTGTGCCAGGCAGTGGGCACAGCTCTCAGCTGTCTGCTCCTGGCTGAAGGGAAGCCGAGGTTGGAGGCAAGTGTTCTAGGCTCTGTGTGACCCTACAAATGATAATGGTCAGAATGCAACAGTGAGCATAATGGTTACACATGCATGGAAACTTTACTATCTGCCAGACACTGTTCCAAGTGCTTTACACACATTAACTCATGTAGTACGTGAAGGACGTACTGTAATTACCCCATTTCACAGATGAAGGACCCATGAACTGCTCGCTGTGAAGATAAAGAAGCTGCTCAAGGTGGTTCAAGAAATGTGCCGTGCCTTGCTATAAGACGGTGTTTTGTACAAGAGAACATTCTGGGTCACGAGTCATCTCTGCAAACCTCCCAAATTGTCCTCAAATACAGTGGCCCACCTGGGAAGGCAGAACTACCTGTTTGGGGAGCATCTTCTCTTGTCTGTCAGCTCAACCTCCAAAATTAGCCACCTGGGGCCAGCCTACTGCCCCAATGACACAGCCAGCCCCCAGACCAGGGTGGGGGCACAGGCTCACCTGGCCTTCCACTGACCGTCAGGGAGAGAACTGCTTCTTTGCCTTTGCCTTCCAAATCTTGTACACCCTGTCTTGTGCCCACCTGAAGGGAGAAATACATAGGAAAAGGAATTCTGGGAAGTGGAACCCCTGCTTAGCTAAGCCTACACAATGCAAAGTCACTGGAAGAAAACACATAGGTTGAGAGTGTCCCAGGCAAATCAGGGGTGTGGTCACCCTACTAGCACGCCACGGCTCCTTTGGTCCCCTTCTCTTCTAAACTCCTCAGAGCCCCTCTCTGAGTCTTCGCCTACCCTTGTCCTGCCCTCCTGCCACCTCCATTTCTGGTGTTCTCTGCCTCACAAAGCACAAAGAACTGGCTCAGAAGATATATGCAAGGGCCCTGAGAGGCAGAGCCGGCCCCAGCGGCCTGGGGAGGGAGAAGGCTGGGGAGAGTCATGTGTTAGCAATTCTAGCCTCCTCATATTGGGATACCATTGGGCAGTTTCAGGTACTGCTGGGCATAAGTGCTGCTCGATTCCTAC
Source organism: Ailuropoda melanoleuca (assembly GCF_002007445.2). Taxonomy (NCBI): domain Eukaryota; kingdom Metazoa; phylum Chordata; class Mammalia; order Carnivora; family Ursidae; genus Ailuropoda; species Ailuropoda melanoleuca. The sequence continues at coordinate 58,648,817 of NC_048221.1, read as the reverse complement.
TATGTGCTATTACTTTTCAAGTTGCATCATTTTATCACTTGATCCATTAATGTAATAAATGTGTATTCAGTGCCTCCTGTGTTCTGGGCAGTCAGCTTCTGGTACTAGAGGAGGGGAGCCCTGCCTCACCAGTGGTGCGTCTGTAAGCAAGTGCCCGACTGTGCTCAGCAGGTGTACTGAATGAATGAAGGAACAGAAAGAGGGCTCTGGAAAAGCGAGGACAGCTTTCTGGGCCTTTTATCCTTTAAGAGTGTGGAGAACTGCTCTGCCACTTTTCCTGAGGTAGTCGGCAAACTACTTGAACACCGGCCACTCCTGGTCCACCCTTGTGGGTAATGCAGGCACAGAGTCCTGGAAGAGACAGGGCCAAGTAGGGGCTCTAACTCCGAATTTCTCTTGCTAACGTGAATTTAATTAAGGACCTTAATGGCGTTTTAAAATGGCTTTTATATTTAATTATAGATAACATAGTAAGTATAGGCAAGCAATTACTTAAAGGCAAGCAGCCACAGGAAATCCAAGAGCACTAATAGGTTTTTAATGACCAGTTATTTATTGTATTGCAAGTTTAATTAAATTGCTTCCTTCAAATGCAACTCATTGCTGATTAATAAAAATATGTTTTCTATTTACTTGATATGAATACTTAGTACCCCATCTTACTTTACAGAGAAAATAAGACTTCATAAATGTGAGTGCAAATTATATTTAACTTGTATCAATAGATTAGAGGCTCAGTTCAACTAACCCTAATGCACTTGGGTGAACTTAAAAGGACATTGAATCAATTTTCTTTTCCTGAAGATAATAGTCTTGGAATGATTCTTACATTTTTCTATGGTCCTTACATTCTTATCATTATAAAAAGAACCTTTGATCTTAAATTCTGCTACTCCATATATGGGAAATTGGGCACATGAGTTCCACAGTCCTCCTTCCCCCCAGCTCTGTGACAAATGTTCAGAATAGACCCTGAAAATAGAAGCCAACCACTTCTGCTAAGCAACACAGCATCCCTTCTCTTAGAGACTAAAGATCCCAGGAGGGTCGCTTCATCTGCCTTCCTTGTTTCTCCAAGTCTTGTTTGCAACAAAGTGCTAGAAGGTACATAGGGATGTTGGAATCTAATACATGCAGGCATTTTTGTACAACAGGCATAAAGTGGATTATATATGAAATCCTACTTGCCCAATAAAGCCTGGGTGTCTATCCTCCTGGGGTACATGGTAAGTAGGATTTATTGCTTGCTTCCCTGGCAAGTAGCAACAGCTCTGTGAGTGGGTGGGAATGCTCCAGAGGCAATGGAGTTAGGATGCTGGAAATTACAATAAGGTCTCATTGACTTTGAACCATTAACATAGGCGGGTGGCGTCTACCATCCTTGAAAGTTGGCAGACTTCCAAGGTATCTGTGTCCTTAATCTTGGGATCACTTACCCACAGCACTTAGAGATGGCCAGGGCATGGAGGGCTCCTGTCCAAGTCCTACCCCAGAGCCACAAGGCAGATCAATATCATCACCCATCAAAATAACACCTGGAACTGGGAGAGATATCCTCTCCACCCCTGTCTTGGCAATGCTTAAAACTTAAATATACTATTGTGAGAATTATAGACTCTCAGAGTTGTAGGGACCTTGAAGGTAATGGGCTCAGTCTCTTGGCCAATGCAAGAGTTCCAACTGCAATCTGTGTCAGAGCCAGTTGGCCAGTCACTAAAAGTTCAGGTCTCTTCTTCCAGAGTGTGGAATGGTCTTGGGAGGCAGCTATGCACGGCTTCTGGCACCCAGTGAGATCAGGTGACTAGTTCACCCCGTGGGTGGAGGTGGAGGGCTGCACCTCACTCAGCACAGTCCTTGGCCGGAGGCAGGACTCCAAGGCCCTGCAGTGGGCAGAGCAGCACGATGGAAGGTGTGGGGTCCTGCATCACCACCCACATCATCACCCCTTCCAGCTAGGGTGCTCACATTAGACATGAGTCAGAAATAAACTTGTATTGCATTAAGGCCCAGAAAATGTGGCTTTTGTTTACAATGACAGCTAGCATTACCCTAGCTTATGCCAGAAGATTTTTTGTGCTGAGAAACTTCCTGGTTTAGAAGATAGTCCCCTCTATTTCTGAATTAATAGATCACCATTCTTTATCACACATTGAAATCCCCCTCCGTCTACCTTCCACATCCTGGCCTCAGCTCAGTCACACACAGGGATCCACGTCCCATTACTTACATGCAGGTCTGTGTTTGCAAAGGTTTGTCTTCATGAGCCGTTGAAGCAGGGCTTTGCTGTGGGAGCGCTAAAGCACCGGGAAGGGTACTGCATACCAGTACACCACTGAGGAGTCGAGTATCAGCGGGCTGAGAGCAAGTTATGGCTGGAGCCAAAGGGAAGTAACCCTAGTCCAGAGCAGTGAAATGCCCACATTTTACCTGCCACGTTTACCCTGGGTCTCTCTTCTTCAGCATTTCAGTGTTGTATGAGGTCGAATGAGGTTGCAAACCCATTGTATTTGGGAGATGGCATTTTCCCAGAAGAAGGGCTATAGCAATATTTTCTGTCTCATATGTCTTGTAAGACCTTGCCCCTCTCCCAACAAGAGGAGCTCTTTACCCTGCACGAACTCTTGGGACTACTGCCTGGGACTGTCTGCATGAATGGGGTGCACAGGAAGCAATCTGCATGACTTCTGAGATGATGAGACTTCCATCTCCTCACTCTGGGGGCTGCTTATCTTGGGACCCAGGGCACATGGAGAGGCTGCCTATAGGTGTCTGGCTGACAGCCCCCGCCAAGGTCAACCAGCAGTGACAGCCAGGCATGTGAGCCTTCTGACTCTAGTCCCCACCTTCAAGCTGAGTGGAAGAGAGACATGCTATTCCTGGGGGACAGAGCCCCGTCCAAGTGACAGATGTGTGAGCAAAATAAATAGTACCATTGTCTTAAGCCTCTAAATTTCGGAGTGGTTTTTCACATGGCAACAGATAGCTGGAACATTTCACTATGACATCCTATGACAAGGCCTACAAATATTGCTCCTGTTCTGGGTAAGAGTGAGCACGTCAACAGAGTTCACACCGGGTCCATCAGATTTCCTAGGAAAAGAAAAAGCCATAATTTCAAATATTTGTAGAGTCATGTGGTTGGGGACCACATTCACTCCCAGTTTCTTAGAGCAGAGAAAATAGGTAAAAGTTATTAGAACATGAATGCAGGCCAGGTATGTGGAAGGACCTTCCAGGTTGTGGATGGAGACTGGCAATCCTCTGTCATTGGCAGTGTCCATGCAGAGGCGAGTGGCCACCACACTGCAAGAGTTGTTGGCGTGAAGCATAAAGGCTGAATGAAGGGACATTCTAAATTTGATTCTGTGATTCTGTAACTGAATGACCTTTGCTGTCTTCACAAAGTGTTTTCTGGAAAGCATCATCCTAGGCACACATGAGGCTATGACCTGGCCTTTCAAGGAATGTCCAAGATCTTTCTTTTGATGGTAGCTCTGAGGAAATGACAAGAATAGTTTGTCAACCCTGGAGTCTCTGGAAAGGATGTCCGTTGAGCTACATGCAGATTTCCAATATGTATTTTGTTCTAGAAGGGTCTATGTACTTCACCCCAGCTCAGAATGAAAACAACCCTTGGCAGATTCACAATACAATTCTAACCTTTCCTGAGAAGGAGGTAACTATCATCTTATCTGTGAAAAGATTCCATTACTCTTTCTCATGAGATTGATTATTCTACTTTAGCTCTGTATAGTTCACAAAGCATTTTATATTTTTCTAGAAAACACATCAGTATTATTTATAATTGACAACCTCCCCCTGGATGATTTAGGATATATTTCTGCCAAGACATGAAAATTAGATATTAAATATTATTCAATGTCAATTATGTTGTGATTATTCTGGAAGCTTTTTTTTCTATTCAATTTTCACTCATTTTGCTTATGACTGTAATTTAAATATGGGATTTTCTTTATTGTGTTAAACATATTACCAGTGCAGCGCTTTAACTGAATAACTGTATCATGCATACAAGTTTAAGTACTTTCCAAGTTCTTAAGCCAAACTAAAATAAAGTGTGTTATGTCTCCAAATTGGAGAAGAGAATTTATTCTAATTCTTTTGAAGACTGTGAAAGAAAACAGACAACTGCAGGATTATTTTTAATTCCCAAAAAGAATTTGAAATATTTTTGTCACAGTGCTATGGAAACTGCAGTCAGTAACAAGGAGATACTTCATCTGAATAAAATGTTCATTGCCTTAGATATTTATTTAATTGAACAACCTGTTTCATCAGTTTGAACAAATTCATGTTAAATGTTAATGTTCCAAGTAATCACTCCAGTCTACACCTGATCAGATTAGAGAAGGCCAGAGATTTGTCTTGGGGCCTCCCTCTACCTTGTCTGAGAATCACCAGTCTGAAGGGGCTGGCTGTTTCCAAGACATGCAGTGGAGGCTGTGAATGCCCACCCAAGGACCCTGGCACCTGCTGCCTTTGCTCCCCATGGTGGTCCTGCTGGCCTCAGGCATCCTTCAGGGTATGGTCACCTTGCCTCTGTTCATCTGGGCAAGAAGGGGGAGGACCTCAATAAATGCTTCCCCAGCATGACCTACCGCGTGAGGGATCCGGGCTCACTCACTTTTACAACAGGGCCAGCTGTATCTGGATGGCCATGAGATATTCCAAGGGCCAGTCCCTCCCCTCAGGCTACCTTCAGCCAATGGAACCCTCCAAGTGGCATCTCTTGAAGTTACCTTCACAAATGCGGCCATCGTTCCCCCAAGAGGTTGGGTAGGAAAGGTCTTTCAGCCTCAGGCAGCTCAGTCGGGTTAGCTGACCCATGGCCACCAAGACCTAGGTCATCAGACCAACCTCACTTCTCTTTTGATGGGGGACCACTTACACTTTGGGTGGCCCCTCCTTTCAGTACTCTTCAGTCAAGAGAGTATCTTGGTGAAGGGCTGAGGAGACGATGGAAATCAGCAGCCTCTCACCTTTATATACTAAGACATTCAGGGAGGAGTAGCTTTTGTCAAGTCACAAAAAAACAGTCCTACTGACTTTCCGCAGGCAGTGGATACCTACCTGTTTCACCTGTCTAACTAGAGGGAGCACTCAGGTATTTCTTCCCAGTACAGAGAAACCCTGCCTCATGGCACCTTACAGCCTTACCTACAGTCAAAGTGCCAACTCACATGGGGCAGCTAATGCAGGTTTAAAAGTCGTTCGAGTTCTGCCTAAGCAGGTGTCCAGGTAGCTCAACATTAAGAAACAAAAGCGAGCTTCTGTGGGCAATAACATGTCCTGTGGACTAATGATAATTACCCTGGCATGACCTTGAACAACTGCTCCAGGGAAGTAAATGCACGGCGTATATTTGGCAAGCTTGAGAACGTTCCTGTCACCCTCTCTGTAATGGGAAGGGCAACATTTGTGTAGCACTAAATCACATCTGTGAAGCATTTTGTAACCTGCAGCTGGAAAGTGTTATGAGTCACCGGGAGTGACTGATGAGACCCCCTGATGCAGGCTCCTCCCCTGTGGTCCATGGAGGAAGTGGGAAAGGCTCTTCTCTGCAGGTTCCAAGGAAGAAACCATGCTTGCTTTTTTCACCACAGCTTCATCCATCACCTCTAGGAAAATGACTCCCAGATTCACATCTCCAATTCTGATATCCCCCTGGAGCTCTGTTTGAATCACATCCCTAACTCTGAGATATCTGCACCTCCCTGGGCTGCCAGCACTGCAAACTCATGTGCCTAAAATAAAACTCGCTATCTGGCCCATTAAATTGGCCCCTCCAGAAGCCCCTTTTCAGTGGAGGGTCTCCACGATTCCTTCTGATCTTCTTCCTCCTGCATCTAGCCAGTGAGAGGAGACATTTCTTTTTATGTGTGTATTCAGCATGTGTTTACTGAGCACGTGCCGTATGTGAAGCATTGTGCTCACTAGTGGGGAGGACACAAGCTTAAATCCAGATCCCCAAGGAGCTTGCGTTCAGGAAGCATTTATGTGGCACGAGACAGAGGGACAAAGTAAAAATGAAGATTACAGATATGGTTTTGAGGGGAAACGGGAACACACTCTCGGTGAAGAGGGTTTATGTTTTTTCGCGTACCCACTCTTTGCTCAGTATATTGCACGCTGCTTTGGTTTGGATTTTTCCCTGGAAGCAGATTCCAAGAGAAGGACGGGAGACAAGTAGTGTATTTGGGTCCAAGGCAGCATCTGCAGGGGTGTGACACAGAGAGGGAAGTCAGCCAACAGAGTTCCACTGCGGGCACTTGGAGCCTAACCCTGCAGGGGGTCTTGGGAAGCCAGTGTAGAGCTGTCCTTCCCAAGCGGCAAGAGAACTGCCATTGCGGAGGGTCACCCTGGCGTTTAGAAGCAGCTATATGCACTCGAGCAGAGGAGACTCCAGGCAGCCACAGAAAGCCGTCCCCTGTGCCCCCTGCCCTGTGCAATTGTGGGCTGGGGCAGGAGGCTTGAGAGCACAGGAGCAGAGCCCTGAGAGCCTCCACCCCATGCACCCTGTCTCACTGAAGCCCCTGCCAAAATGATAAGGCAGGTTTAACTCATCTCGCATCTCAATAGGCAGGCTTGGGCAGAGGCTTGGAAAGAGGCTTGACCTCATGCGAGTTTGGCTCTGTAGTCCATGATCTTGGCTCAACACCCCATGCTGGGAGACATAGCAGACCGCATGGAGGAGGCATCAGAGACTGTCGTGAACGTGTGTGGCTGTCCTGAAGCTTGCAGGTCGACACGGCAGGTTTTGGCCATGGCTCCGAGTTGGTAATACCCTCATACCTGCCTTTTTCCCTTTGCTGGTTCGCAGGGTGACTGTGCACCCTTGCTGCCCTTTCCAGTTTTTTCTTCTTCTTCTTTTTTTTTTTTTTTAAAGATTTTATTTATTTATGTGACAGAGAGACAGCCAGCAAGAGAGGGAACACAGCAGGAGGAGTGGGAGAGGAAGAAGCAGGCTCCCAGCGGAGGAGCCTGATGTGGGGCTCGATCCCAGAACGCCGGGATCACGCCCTGAGCCGAAGGCAGATGCTTAAAGACTGCGCTACCCAGGCGCCCCCCTTTCCAGTTTTTTTTTCTGCCCCTCATGGCCACTCCGTGTCCACGTTCCTCTCTGTTGCTCTTCCTTGCCCACCCTGCAGTGCAGGGGTCCCCAGGGCTCTGACCTCCGAAAGCTTTCCTCTCCTCTTCTCCATGGATGAAAGCACTCCCTCCCCGGGGTCTTTCTGCTGCCTAGAAGCTGATGATTTAAGTGTGCATTTTCAGCTCATGTCTTATTCATGAGCTTCAGGGGTTGAGTGGATATAAAAGAGACTCTGGAGTTCCGTCCTCTGTGTGTAAATCCTGACTGTTCCATTGTGTAGCTGTGTGACCCTGGGCAAGTTACTTATCCCCTCTCTGCCTCGATTTCCTTGCCTGTGAAGGGCAGGCAGCATATTAATTCGACCTCACCCTGGGGCTGTGCCTGGCAGCCGCTTTGCACTCCGTGAAGCTGCTTGTATAGCTCTGTGCTTGCTGCACAGCCTCCTGCAGGGCCAAGGTCCTTAGCACCCAGGCCCCGACTCCCATGTCGTTTCAGTTTTTATCTCTATTTTTAAATTACGGTGAAATATACTGAATATAAAACTGACTGTTTTAACCATTTTATGTGTTCAGTGGCATTCGACTCATTCATGTTGTTGTGTACCTTACGTTATTCGTTAACCAATGAGCTCCTATCTTGTGTCTCCCTGCTTCCGGTTTCTCTGGCCCCAGATGATGTCATTTCATGGCTGCCCAACTTCCTAAGCATCACAATGCCCTGGGAGAAACCCTTGATGGCTCTTCAGGGCCTCAGGATCCAACCAACCTCTGACTTTCTAGCACTTTTACGCCGTGCCTTTGACCACTTACTCTCTAAACCCATGGCTTCCCGATCTGGCGGGGAACTCTGAGGCTCCATGCCTCACACGCCACATCTGACCTTGCAGATACTCTTTTCCCTGCCCTGGGGGTCGTCTCCCCTCCTTTAGCTCAGGCAAGTCCAGTCCATCCACGAGACCGTAGCGCCGCTGCTGGCTGATCCTTCCGTTGCCCTTGATGGTAACATGTTTCAGTAGATGGCCTGACTTCACAAATAGACTGCAGATCCTGAAGGCGGGCAATGAACTTCCTGCCTGCTGATTCTCTGGGGCCTACGACAGTGCCCTACCAACTGAATGGGTGTTCGCATCCATGGAAAATAGAAATGAAGGGGGCTGCTCTGGAGATTAGAACAATAGATAAGGATTTGGAGGGGCAGATGTTGAGTGGAGAGAAGTCCATGTGCTTTGCAGAGAAGGGAGAAATGATGAGTCAGGTCTGCAGACTGAGTGGTGGTGTGTGGCTCCCGCTTGCCTTCTCTCCATGCATTACAAATGTGAATATTATAAATCCTGGAAGCGTGAGTTTCACAGCTATTAGGAGTCTTGCTGTTATGACCTCAGGCCTGTACGTACAACACATACTATATGAAATTAAATTTGAGAGGTTCATTCCTTGTTATAAAAAGAAAGGGCAATAGAAGGTCCAGATCTCAGATGCTGAAAAGCATTTGTTATGATCTCATATGGTCTTGGAGTGTGAGGGAATTTAGAGGTCAACTGGTTCAACCCTTTCAAACTCAGTTCAGTCCAACTCTGCAGATTTTTATTAAATGCCTACACTGCTCAGAACATTTTTGACAGGTCTTAATGACCAATAAAACACAGTCTTTGCCCTTGAGGAGTTTGTGATGTGGTAGGGGCTACAAGACTGCTACAACGTAGATGTAAATATAGGGCAGAATATGAAAGATACAGGGGAAAAGGGCCAAGTGGATTCAAAAGAGAGGCTATCAGGAAGGGCTTCCTGGAGGAGGTGATCTGTGAGATAGATGGGTTTCCACAGGAAGAGAGATACAGCACAATAACATGCATAGGCAAGGAGGTGCTGCTTTGGGAAAGAGCTGGGAAAATAAAGAGTCAGAGCCCATGGAAAACCAGACGGGAGAAGGCAGCAGCCCCACACTGGGAAGCAAGCCTGCCCCCGCACCGTAGACTCTGCAGCAGATGGGAGGAGGGGAGGCTGTGGATGGAAGAGCCATGGTCCAGTTAGAGATGGTGAGAAGAAATGGAAATGGGAGGCACTTGGGGGATACACATCCATTACGACGCTAGGAAGCTGCAAAAAAGCGGTAACTAGGTACGTATAAGGGCTGGGGTTGCGGGAGGCCTCCAGGGTGGGCTCCTGTCTTAAACTTGGGCACTTAGGTTAATAATGGGGTCTGGGCAGCCACGGGATGGTGTGTTTTGTGTGAAATTCACTTGGTTGCAAGTGACAGAAATGCAGTTTAAACTACCTTAGGAAAAACAGGGTTACAACGGTTCATGTATGTTCTGGGTATAGTTTCATTCATGGACTCCTACCCACCCTCTAGCAGGCCTTCCACATGTGAAAGGACAGGTGGCCACTGAAATCCTGGGGTCTATATCTTCAAGGCTGAGAATCCAAAAGGAAGAGGGAATTCCCTCTCCTTCAATATCTGTATCCATATGCCAAATCTCAGGTGCCGCTGAGAAGTGCTTGCCCTGAACTGACATCATCTAAGGGGCGAACGATTCAGATTGGCCAGCTTTGACCACAAGGCCTGTTGGGGCCATCGGTGCAGGCAGAGCGAGCAGCCATCTATAAAGCCCAAGTGGAGCAGGGATAGGGGGCTCTGCAAGGGAAGCAGTGCTGGGCTGACCAGAGGTGCTCTAACGAATTCCTCACACACGTAATTTGTGCCTGAGTTCTTTTGGGGTTCCTACTTCATAAGCGTGCTGATGCTGTTGTGGGACAACTCAGCCTTAATAAAAAGACCTTCTCTATGCTTGGCTGGAAACTGCCTCCCTGTAACTTTAATTCGTTGTAGTTTTCTTCCTAATAACAAGGCAAAACCAATATCCCTTCTAATATTTCATTCAATCTTAGAAATTTCAGGGCCTCAAAGTCTCTACAGAGGTGAGAAATTTTTGCCTTCCGGTTTATAGAAGACGTAACTGGGGTTCACAGAAGGGATGCCACTTGCCTGAGTCGGCCCTGCTGGGGTTCCTGCACACACGGAGACAGGCTGTCCTCCCTGCACTACACTGCCAGTCCTGGTCTGCGGGCTCTGCTCTCCCCCGGCACCTGATGCAAAACGCACTCAGGACCTGTTTGTGGAATGGATGAACGGCGCTCCGGGTGGCTCCCTTTGATACCTTTCCAGCATGAAGGCCAAGAAGATTTGCTGCTCAGCACAGTGACAATTGTCTCATATCGAGGGCCTTCACCCGTCTCTGATTCATAATAGATAATGCGTATCAATTAGAGTACCCTGTTAAAAACAACAGAAACAGACTCTGGCTGATTTAATAAAAAAGGAACTATTTAAGGAAAACTGGGACATCCACAGGATCTCTAGGAAGTCTGGCAAAGCAGTGGAGGCCACGGCCCAGGCTCACCACGCCCATCATGCCCGGGGCTGGTCTGGTGAGAACAGTTGGCCCCTCTCCTCGAGATACCACATGGCCAGCCCCTCCACCCTCCCCCACCTGCCCCTGCAGCTGGAACTCCATGGTGCTACGTCTGCCACCCTCCTTCCACTTCCCGGCCCATGGGGGGGGGTGGGGGCAGCTCTCAGCTGGCAGAGACTGAGTCACATCCCCACACCCCAGCTGGAAAAACAAATTTCACCAAGTGGATAATCTCCCAAATCTAAGAAGGAGTTCAGATCTTGGGCAGCCAAAAACCTGACATACAGCAACCCATCCTGTTTCCTCTGAGCTTTCTCTTCTTTGGACAGACACCTTCTCTTCCTTCATCCTCAACTCATGGGTGAGGCCTCTAGATCCAATTACCACCTGTCATTAATATTTGGTATCCAGAATTGACAGTAATCCTGAAAATGGGGTCTGACAAGCCCAAGGTAGGATAAGATTATTTCTCTCCATATTCAGTCCCTTAACTTCCATTAATGCATCTTAAGATTTCATTACTTTTCTAGGCAGTCATACTACACCGATGACTCATGTTGGCTCACATTATGCTTGTGGTCGACTCAATTCCCAAGATCTTTTCCTATGAGTGGCTGTTAAGCCAGGTCTTCTCAATCACTGACTTACATAATTGCCTTATTGAACATGTGCACATTTAACTGAGTAATATAACACTGTATTGGTAATACTGCAGCTATTTAGTTCACACCCTTAAGTTCTTTTACACTGTAGTACATTTTGCTTGGCTACTTCAATCACAGACTGCAAACTGGTGGCCTGTGGGCCAATCTGGCCATGCATTCATTTTGTTTGGCTAATCTGGTGTTTTTTTGAGAATTGAATTGGTTGCCAACTATTGAACTTCAGGAGATCTCACATAAAAAAGCAGGCCTTCCAACTTCTCTTGAAAAGTAGAAAGATCTGGCAATACTAGGTCCTCCTCTTCTCGAGGCTATGTGTTTGGCTGGGGCTGAGTAGCACTCCCCCCTTTGCAAGGTGCAGGCCCTGCTCACTGCAGGCCCCACCACACTCTATTGCGTCACCCACTTGCACTGCTTCATGGATTTCCATGCCCTGGGCAGCCTCTGAGTATATTTGGGATTGCAACCTGTCTGCTGTGGGAGTTGGTTAAGGCAGGAGCTAAAAAGGCGTAGAGTGCAAGCAGAGGAGGTCTGAGAAAGGTGGGGCTCAGTGGCCCTGTGCTTGCTTTTGTGTGGCCTCCATAGAGAGGAAAGCTGAGCACAAATGGGTGACTCTGGGTCCCTGGCATGTGCGTCTGTTGTTCGGTCTGTGTGGCATGCCACTAATCCTGGAAATTCTCACCTCTCCTTCTGTGCAGCACCTGAGGGTGCTGCCAGATTTTAGATGACCCTGCTCCGGTAGCCAGCACATAGTGGTCCAGAGCTGGTCTAAGCTAGGTGACAGGGTTTTAAAACTTCCTGTCCATGACAGCATCAGATGAATATCTTTTGTCAGTGGCTAAAGCCATTGGATGAAATGCTTTTGGAGCTTTGACAGTGTTTCCTATCATGTGGAAAGTAGAGGTAGCAGGTGCGAGAGAGGGAAAGAGCATATCATCATATAGAGAAGTGTGGAGAGCAAGACACACTGTGGTCCCTCTGCAGTAAGCTGGCCCAGCTCTTAGCCTGGGGTCCTATGAGGTGCTCCTGATTCTCGCTCCATTCTCATTTTATTTTATTTTATTTTTTTTTTAAAGATTTTATTTATTTATTTGACAGAGATAGAGACAGCCAGTGAGAGAGGGAACACAAGCAGGGGGAGTGGGAGAGGAAGAAGCAGGCTCATAGTGGAGGAGCCTGATGTGGGGCTCGATCCCATAACGCCGGGATCACGCCCAGCCGAAGGCAGATGCTTAACCGCTGTGCCACCCAGGCGCCCCTCCATTCTCATTTTAAACCTGGCTTGGTTTCTGGGATGCTGCCTGCTTTTGGATCAAGCATTTTGGGTCCTCTTGAAATTTCCCCTTTGTTGTTCTGAGGTAGGGTCAAAGAGTAAAAGGAGGAAAACGTGAAGGTGCTTCTGGGCACTGTGACATGGCCTCTGGCCCTCCTGGGAAGTCTGCTCCCAGCCTCCAGTCAGCCAGGCAGCTCAGGGATGCCATCCATCTCACAGGGTAGCCAGTGTTCATGTGAATAATACATACTGAAATTCACACCACTGAGACATCCAAAAAGCAGCTCGGCAAGTTTCTAGGAACTGGCAACCTGGCAATGAGCTCAGGATACCTTGAATTGAGATCTTAAGATGCACGTTCAAAACACCATTAGGTGATGATTCTGAGACCTTTATTTCATTATTTCTACAAACGTTCATTGAGCACCTACTATGTGCCAAGAACTGCTCCTGCACTGGGGATCTTACAGTGTAAAAATATGTAGCCTATAGGGAAGTTCCATATTCCATATTCCAATGGAATGTGATCTTAGTATGTATTAGGTTCTGGAGCCACAAAAATTAACAAAATTCAGCCTCAATGATTTCATATTCTATAAACCTTATCTCCCTCACATGTAAAATGAGGTTAAAATAATTATCTCACAGGGCTATTTAGAGGATTAAAAAAATAATGCATAGGCTCGTTCTTGACATTTAAGCCACGACAAATATTACTTCTTCCCTGAAAAGTCGAACAAGGTACACTTAATTTCACAAACCACAGGTTAGCTTGACTGGTGGGCGGGCCCTCAACACCTCTTCTGCTATTAGCCCTGGCAAGAACTATCCGGCTTTGGGGCGCCTGGGTAGCTCAATCAGTTCAGCTTAGGTCATGATCTCAGGGTCCTGGGATCCAGCCCCCCAACAAGCTCCCTGGTCAGTGGGGAGCCTGCTTCTCCTTCTCGCTCTGCCTCTCCCCGTTTGTGCTCTCCGCGAGCGCCCTCTTTCTCTCAAATAAATAAATAAAATCTTAAGGAAAAAACAAGACAAAACAAAACAAAAACAACTATCAGGCTTTGTAGCATCTAGCCCTTGGCCCACTGTTTGTGGTTTGTGCTGGGTCAAGCAGGGATGGGAACAGCGCGCGCTGGGAACCCAAAGCGGCCACGAGGGGGCAGCGCACTGTAGGGAATCTTCGCGGTCGACCCCAGCCCACCGCCAAACTTCCCTGCTGCTCCCGGTCCTCCGTACGTACTTCCGTTGCTCTGACGCTCCCAGAAGCCGGGGCGTCGGGAAGGAGAGCGCGAATTCCCCTTCCTCTGCGCCTCCCGAGGCGAAATTGGAGCGGGGTTCACGAGACTGCGCCGCAGTAGGCGCGGCGCGGAGCCGGGTACGCTGCGCAAGGGAGCGGGTCCAGCGGGCAGCGGCGCCGGCCTCGGACCAGCGACTCCGGGGAGGGCCGGCTGCCGCCGGGAGGAGTCCGAGCCGCCCCCGGGGCTCCTCAGCCAACCGGAGCGCCTTCCCCTGCTGCCTCGCGGGGCGTCCCCGCACCCATACCCGCAGCTCCAGGCTTGTCACTTCTGCGCATCGCCTGGAAGGGGGACCCGACCGGGAGCGCTCCGGGGAGTCGTCGAGGAGGATGCCCGGGTGTTGGCTATGTACCCAAGCTGCTTGCCGGCTCTGGCGAGAAAGGCAGTCGGGATAACACCGCCCAAACTTTCCTTCGCGGCAGCGTCGGGAGGAAGCATCCCTCTCTGAGGTTCGTGGAGAGCCGGAGGGAAGACTCAGGGCCCCCGGAAGGCAGAGGGCCGATCCTGCGCTGGGGGACGCGCTCGAAGTTCCTGGGAGCCCTAGAGGGGCCCTAAGGGACAGAACTAGTCGCCGGTGTGCGCCCAGGCGTAGGGAGGTCCAGTGGGCGCAGCGTCTCCTTTCCTGCGCTCCTCACTGACCGTGACCTCTGCGCGCTCCCCGCGCACGTGCTCGCGGCCGAGGAAGAGGAAGGTCCCCTGAACCCGCTGGGGGCAGGGACTCGCGGACAGGCCCAGGGCGCATGGAGGCGCCGCGGGGGCGGTGCGGCTCACCAGCGGCGCGGGGGAGCGCGCACGCTGAGCCCCAGTCTCCCCCGGGACCCGACCGGCCGCTCCCCGCACTTCCTGCCGCCGGGCTCGGGGCCGCGGGTGGCCACTCCGAGCGCAGCGCTCTCTGATTGTCGTGCCCGGCGGGGCCCCTGGACCCCCGCGCGGGGTGGGGCGGATACGCGGCGGGACAGGTGTAGCCCGCAAACGCGGGCGCCGCGCTCCGAAGGACTGGGTGGGCTCGTCTGGCCCGGAGTTGGCTCGCGGGGCGCGGAACTCCGGTCCCCACCACGCAGGCCAGTCAGCGCACCACTTGGCATCCCCGCGGCCGGAGCTTCGGGCCGCCAGTCGGGGTGAAGGAAGTGCTGGCGGAGCCCGGCTTCCCGGCGGCCGCCCCGGCGCGATCCTGATGCCCGCTGCCGGCGGCGGGCCCCGCTCCGGCCCCGGGACCTAGGCAGTTGCGCGCGGCCGCCGCCGGCGCCTCCCCCATGCTGCTCGGAGCGTCCTGGCTGTGCGCGTCCAAGGCGGCCGCCGCTGCTGGCGCAGAGCGAGGGCGACGACGACAGGCCGGGTGAGCGGCGGCGGCGGCGGGCGGTGGCCACGGCCGCGGCGGCGGGCGAGCTCCCCAGTCTTCCTCCCTGCGGCGGCCAGCAGCGCCGCCGCCAGCCTGCGCGAGCTGGCGACCAGCAGGAGTGCGTCCGTGGCAAAGGTGGGTATCTATTTCACAGCGCGGCGCCACGGTGTGTGTATATGGGGGGGCTCCGCGTGAGTGTAGGGGGCAGTGATGAAGGGCAGGGGAGACCAGAGGTGGCTCCCCAGTGACCTTCGCCTTGCTCTTCTTTCTCCAACCAGCTTTTCTTCGTGAGTAACCCCTCAAGTCCCACTTGCCAACTCCTTGCCAACACCGTGTCTCCCCCAGCTCCTCTCCCGTAATCCTGTCTCATTCTCTCTGAAATGCTTGTCAGCACCTGCCCTCTGTCCATCCTCCTCTCTGGAATCCCTCTTCACACCACCTGCGCTTGCTGTGTGCCAGCATACAGTCCTGGGGAGCCACTTGCCACCTGTTCATATGTGGTGACACCCCACCCTCCCGCATGGTGGGCACGCCTTCCTGTCCCCTGCTAACCTGTAATCCCTACAGTCCTTTAATGGCAGGGCCTTTTTCTCCACCTTTTTAACTTGCCTGGGCCCTCCCATCACCCCAGAAAGTCTTCTGCCTCTGAACCCCCAGACTAGCCCTGGGCACACCCTCCGCCGGCCTGGTGTAAAGTTAGTGCTTAGTGTTTCCTGGGTTCTGGCCGCTGGGGAGACTCTGGGCCTCCTGCCTGCGTGTATGGCAAGAGAGGATTGAGCAGAGGGAATTGTGTGATGGGGGTTGGAGGAACATAAATTACAAACTCCGTGTGATGGGAGGGAAGAAGTTAACCTGGAGGTGGAAGAAATGTGTGGCCCAGCCTTCTTGGGCATGGCCTGTCAGGCCTAGACCTCTTTTGGGCCGTTAGGCAGGATTGCATTCCCAGGTGGGACATTGTTTGAGGGTTTGGGTTTTTTTGTGCAACTACTTTGTACAGGGTCTTTCACTGTTTCTGTTTTAGTGAAGGACTTTATCATGGGGTTTCAGTGATTTGGTTTCAGAAGCTATTTAGAAGCAGTCACTTCACACCCTCTGCTACTGTTATTATTATGCAGGGGGGAGGAAAGCCTGGGGGATGCTGGCTTAAGTGAGAAGCAAGTACTCATTTTATATATATATATATATTTAACGTAGAAAATCCCATTTAGAGGTTAAAAAAAACCATTATTGATCTATTGTATTATCATTCATTTTAGAAAACACAACCTTGTTTCTCTACTTTTGACCCTTTAAAAAGCTGGTGGTGCATAAACCATTTAAATAATCCTTCCAATATGTGTGACAGAGAAGCTGGGAAAATTCTAACCATCTGAATCAGTCAGTGCTACAACACCTTTGAGGTTAGGCGCTTAAGCCCTTGGGTGTTGAACTGCTTTGCCAAACTAGGTGTTTCCTATGGATCAAGAATAAAGGGCAGTCAAGAATAATCAAGAAATATTTATGCCTGGGATCACTGCTGGAAGGCAGGTAGTTAAGGAGTTTTTCTTTGGTTTTAATTGTGATTAAATCCAGCTATGAGTATGCTTGTTCCCGATTTTCAAACTTTTCCTTCTGGTCCTTGCTGTTTTCATCCAAGGTGTTATAATTAAAGGTCTTTATTTGCAGAATAAGCGGTTACCTCCTCATGCTGGAGAACTGAATGGTTTGTGGAATGATGTTTGTGGTTAAACACTAGGATATTTTGATGAGCATATATTTACAGATGTCCTCCCATTGCATTTTATGTGAATTGTGTTTGAGCTGAGGTTAGGAGGTAGCCTCTGAAATTTGAAAGTCCGTAGCCTGAGGCAGCTCCTAGAACTCTGTGGCATTTATGGACTAAAAAAAAAAAATTGTTAAAGAGGTTGAACTGATAACTTTTGGCAATGACAGTAACAGGAATTAATTTTTTGTTGGTTGGTTTTGGGATTATTGGTGGACTTTCTATAGGGATATGGAGCAATCAGACTGTTCATGGCTGTTTGAGCTTCAGGGAAACTTTAGAACACAGTTTCTTTCTTTTTGTTGTGTTAATTGAGTGTGACCCTCACCCCTTTCTTCACAGGCCCACCTCATAAGGACTGAGTTTGGGTTCTGGGAAAAGTCTGAATTAAATCCAATTTTTGATCAATATTTGATCATTTTCCAAAAGGCAAAAGGAGTGAAGGTGGGGATCATAATATCTCCTAGCTTTTTACTTACTGACATGTAAGTCAGTGGGAGTCTTCTTGGACAGCCAGAAGTCCTTCATGGAGTGTTGCACTTGAAGCAACCCTATAAATTTGGAGCTGAAAATGACTTCCAAATAGGCTTTGGGTGCTTTACGGTCTATTGGAATTGCTTTGACTCCTCATAGCAAGGCTGAATGCTGGATGTTGCTGTATGTTGTTTAACAGATGGGCACTCATGTTATGATTCAGCAAAGACCATATATGCCTTAGTAGCAGCTTGACTCCAATTTTCCTGGTGAGATGCTCAGCAAACCTTCTTTTGGGCCAACAGGGATATGTAAGCATTGTAGGTATGTAGATAAACAAATACCTGCTTAGATCGTGCATATACTTACAGTTAGACGTTGGGAATGCATCATGTATAAAAGGGATTAATTCTTGTTTTGGTTCTACTTGGAGTTCATGAAATAATTTTTCCACACTCTTCACTGGCATCTTTTTCGTCTGGGTTTTGGTTCTCCACAGAGCTGCCTGGAATGCTCTAGCCTGGTTAGCAGAACCTCTCAGCTCTGCTTTCACCTGAGCCATTTGAGATGAGGCACTCTTTGAATCGGTTAATTATGCTGCCCTTGAAAATTTTAAACCAGGTTACAGGTACCCATTGCCTAAGGTTAGAAACCAACTGTTGGTTTCTTTGTTTACCTGTTGGGAAATACTGGCTGTTGCTTCTGAAAGTGATCTTTTAAAAAGTCCCGTTTTAACAGAGACATCCAGCCATTGCAGTTGCTAAATGTGTGCTGTTTCTCAGCCTAACTTGTTTTTTTTTTTTAATAATAATTTTTTATTATGTTATGTTAGTCACCATACAGTACATCCCTGGTTTCTGATGTAAAGTTCGATGATTCATTACTTGTGTATAACACCCAGTGCACCATGCAATATGTGCCCTCCTTACTACCCATCACCGTCCTAGTCCATCCCCCACCCCCTCCCCTCTGAAACCCTCAGTTTGTTTCCCAGAGTCCACAGTCTCCAGCCTAACTTGTTTTTGTTTTGTTTTTACAGTTGTGTGAGGTGACCCCTGTAACACCCCCAACTAGCATTGGTTGAGGTGTTTCAGGGCAACATGTTTTTTTAAAAGGGTTTTGTGGTTCCAAATTGAGTAATTTCAAGAGTACTTTTTAATATGCTTTCATAAGAACTATAATGTATGACAATTCTAATTTTTTGAGTGATTTTTTTGCGGGGGATCTCTTGCCTTATATTTGGGCATACACAGAATTTACTGTGGACCTGCCCTGTGCCAGTCATTCCAGGTGAACTGGACGAGCCTGGGCTCTCTTTCCGGAGTTGACATTAAGGGATTGGAAACCAGGCTGCTCTCAGGAGACTCCTGAGGACACTGGATTGGTGTCCATCCATGACTCTGAAGGTGAAGAGGACGGGCATTTTTACAAATTAAAGAACTGTATAAAATTTGGGTAATGCTTTTGATGGTATAGCATGTAGGCATTAGAGCCTGGTTTGTCTGGTTTGTACCTTGAAGTACTTTGGGATACGTTTCAACTGGAGATCTCTTCTGTATCTCTCAGCCAGTGTGACTGGGACCCTGTAATGGGAAAAGTTAAATAAACTGGAGACTCGTATAAGTGGTATCTACTAAATGTTTTATTTTGTAAACACATACATGCATGTGTTCACCGTGTTTTGGATGCAGGTCTAAGGACTTGTCTTTGAGTTCCAAGTTGACTTAAACCACAGCCAGAGTTTATGATTTCCTCTTTGTTTCTTTCAAATGGAGGACAAAGAGACTTTCAAAGAGTTCTGAGTGGAGCACCTTCTAGATTTTAAACAATTCCCACTTAATGTTGTATGGTTTTGTTGTTGTTGTTTGTTTTTTGTTTTTTTGCCCAGTTTGACAATTTTAAAGAGGTCTGTCTTTGGTGAGTGTTTCCTAAGTGGTCACCATGTTTTTCCAAGGAGTGACTTCTTTTGCACTAATATCTTTTGTTTATATAACACTTCATTAAAGTTTGCCATTTATCAGTATATTTGGATAAACGTGTTTGGGAATCAAGCCAGCGAATTCCAAGTAAGCACGGGTGTCCCTGGGCAGGTGTGAGGGCTCAGACAGCAGTGGGCCAGGCTGAGCCTTCTGAGTGGATGAGGGAATGAATGCCTTAGGCCGTCATATGGAGGAGATGGAGAGTTGACCAGTCCAGCTGGTCACCTCTAGGGAGGCCAGTTCAGAGAGAGTCTGAGGTATCTGGAAGCAAATCAGTGTGTGTTCTTTGGTCGTCAAGAGTTAAGCACCTTATGCTTGAGATTTTTCTATGTGAACAGTTACTGAGTGCCTGCCATGTGCTGGGCGCTTGGCATATGTTGCTTATAGAAAGTTCACCATAATCTTGTGAGTTGGGTGGCAGTATTAGAGGGATTGATATATGGGCAAAATGGGCAAGTCAGAGAGCCAGGAAGCGTTGGGGTTTGGATATGTTCTCAAGGCTCCATTCCCCCGCCCTTTCTATTCTGTTCTGCTGGGCTGTATCATTAGGGTTTTGTTGTTGTTTGGTCTTGGATGTAATAAGGACTCCAGAGGAAATGGCCCAGTGCCTGGAGGCCCTCATGAAAAGCCAGACAGCTCACAAGGACAGCGGACAAGTGGTTGACTTGTGGTCTCTGTGATGACAAGGGCAGACACCAGCCTTTGGAGGCATGACAGATGAGTCACACTGAAGTCCTTTTTGGGCCTGTTTTCAGAAGGCCCCTGGGTGTGGAAACAGCACCTCTGAGACTTACAGCAGCATTGTGTTTCAGGTTGTGGCCAGTTGGTGAATAATCTAAAGTTACCATTCATTGAGTGTCCGCTGTGGGCCAGGTATTCACTGAGTGCCTGTGTGTGCCAGGGCTTGGGTCATCTGATTGAAGTTCATCTTACCTGTTCCTTACTACAGTTCCATGAGATGGGCAAGTGGAGGTGCCAAGATTTCCTTGCTCAGAGACACACAATGAATAGGGGTATACTTGAAAGGTGGACTTTGCACTGACAGGCTTTGTGGTTAGAGGAGGTCTCTTGCTCTGTAACAAATCCAGTTAATGAGCGACCGAGGTCCCGGAACTGAAGCAGCACTCACTTCCTAGATCCACGTGCCTCCTGGCTGCGGATGCTCTTCCAGCTTGAGGCTGCCATCTCGCAAACCCAGCTGTGAGTCTTAGGGGTCGTTAGCAGGAACTGTGCGGAGTGGTGTGTGGTCCTGAGGAAAGAGCATCGTATCAGTTGTGGCTTTGGCAACACGTCACAGGCAGCTCTACCTAAATGACACGAGCAGTACATTTGGATTCTGAATGGGTCGTGATGGCATCCTATCCTCATGACAAGACTTAATAACAGAAAGGAGGGTTTCTTCCCCTTATGTTTGCTCTAAACCACCTTTACACCCTTCCCTTCTCACCTCAGGGGCCAGAATTGCCTGCCAGGCTGGTGACTGGACCAGCCATAGCTCAGCTGGGGGCTTGGCACACAGGATCAGCCTCCTCTCCGGGGTCTGGAGCCCGCTGCCTGCCCTGGGCATGTGGCTGTGGACAGGGCAGATCCCCGTGAAGAAGAAGGGCAGGGGTAGAGCACAGGTGCCTTTTATCCTGAGTTCCTTACTTCCTCACCATGTGCCTCTGAGCAAAGGTTTAGCTTTTCTGAGCCTTCTTGTTCGTGACAGGGATCCTATCTACTTTATCAGATAAATGAGACGATGTAACTGCAGTGCCTAGCACACATAATTGGCTGTCATTTCAGTGCCTATTACTAATACACAAATCTCAAAATTTTGTATCAACAGTGTGGCACACTTCACAGGACCCACCTTCCTGCTAGTAGATTCATTTATATTGTATCCCAAGTGTGTGTGTACGCGCACGTGCGCACGTGTGATATAATGCTTTGCCTCTAGATTGGAAGTTGGCCTGTGTCACTGTGACTGGATTGTTGAGCTTTGATGGGCATCTAAGTCAAGTGCTTGAATCTGTTTGTTTCACCTTTTTAAATTGCTTCTGAGTTTTATCTTTATTGTCACAGGTAGTGTTCCCTATTCTTACAAGCTTCATTAAAGTGAAAAAAAAATCCAGATTATAATCTGTTTTAAGAAAGGCAGGAGGGGAGAATAATCCCACCCAATTGTGGGTGTATAGCAGGTTGGCTCGCTCTCCTGAAAACGAAGCACACCTCCTTAATCTGTAAGACACAATAGCTTGTCTACAACTGCCTGGAATTAGGCTGCTCAGTGCGGTTGAGCTGAGCAGAATTATATCCAATTGTTCCTTCGTTCCGGCTTTTGAGAGCCAGTTTGCTTGCTGGAGCATGACGAAATCGGGGTCTCAATTATGCAGTTGTTTCAAGTGTGTATTTCAGTTCAATCTGTATTTAATCTTTATTTTTCACAGTTAACGTGCTCTTTTTCGAGGTACATACTTGAAATAAAACATCAGCAAGGATTTAGTTAGGGGGAAATGCTCTTTATAGCACCACTTGCAAAGGCCAAGATCAGTTTTTATCAGATTTTTCTCTCTTGGAAGATCTTCATGTTTGATGAATTAGAAATGCATGCTCAATGGGTATCCTATTGGAATTCTAATTAACCTTAAAAGAATAAGGTGTCAAGCTGAAGGTGTTGGCAGCAGTGAATGGTTTAAACATTGCACTAGCACACTATACTGCGGGGCTCCCTTTTCCCATCGAGTGGAGGTTAGAATAAAAAAGTGTATGAAGTACTAGCACCATTTGAATTCCACTCACAGATGGCTGCCTTTTTGGGCCCTTGATGGCTTATGGGTATGTAGAGGGACAGTTGTCCTTTGGGAGACCAGAAAGAGAATCCAAGAGCAGTCGCTTTGGTGGGTTGTTTCTCTCATCTGGCACATGTGTGTACGTTGTTAACTGATATGACGGTTATCCGCAAACATGAAGATATTATGATATTTGCATTTCTGCTTAATAGAATGTGTGCCTAATGCTCATGTGAATTTGTATGAGTTTAAATGAATTAGGATTTGCTGCAGGAGTTCAGGTCAACAGAAGTGGTAAGAGACTTGAAGAGCACAGTGGCGCCGGGAGTGGATATAAATGTTCTAGCCCAGAGCACGTGCTCAACAGCGCTCAGACGGAGGGAGGCTTCCGGAGCACCGGGGGTTCATGGCAAGGCTGTTACACTGGAGTTTCAGAGATAGGGTAGTGTGCATTCTTTTCTGCTTCACTGAACACTTATTTGAGCACCTACTCTGTACCAGGCACGACAATAACGCTTGGGGTTAAAATTATATTGGTCTTTAGAAAGTGGCACGAAGTTTGCTTGCCACCTTGCCAGCAAATGGAACCCCAAGCTCATGTTCCAAACAGCGCTGGAGTCCTGGCGGCAAGAGCTACTCTGCCTTCTTTGACAGCTGAACTCCCAAGGCTTCATTTGCTCTACACACAACATTGTAGCACCGCCACCTTGTTTATTCCTGATGGTCTAGAAATTTCTGTGTTAAGAAGTATTTACTGTTTATGGATAAACCGTTGGATTCCTCATCTCTTTGTGATCATACTTCAAATTCTGCATAACTTAAAAATTGCACCTACTTCCCCCTCCCAAGCATGGCTAGAGGTAATTAGAGCCAGATGTGCTTGTGTGAGGTGAAGCGTGCAGAGCATTGAGAACGGCACGGGCACTCAGCCTTTGCCAAGGTGCGTCACCTTGAAACAGGTAACCAGTGAGACTCACCTTTATCTACCAACTCCGTGGTGCCTGTGGGTTAGTTGTGTCACTAGCAAGATTGTCTGGACCAAGTTTGTAGTCTAAAGATGTGCAGAAGGAAAGGGAGGTGCTCCTACAGAAAAGACCGAGTAGCAGGGCTTTTGCGCCTTCTAGGGCTGCGTTCGGATTGTATGGTTCTTATGGATTTGGAAATTTATCTGGAGTTACCGGCTGACAAACTAAGTTTTGGCATATGCTCTGTGAGAGCAGTTTTCCCAGAGTTAAGTTGTTGCCCCCAACATCTCAAATGAGGTGACAGATCTTGGATTCTGAGGGGTCGAGCCCCACCAGGGAGAACACGTGTAAATAGCAGCAGCCTGTGTGACACGGATTGTTCAGCTTTGCAGTCTGCCCTTCACCGAGACAGTGTGCCCCTTCCTGGACCCGTGTCCCCCGGAGCCGCGTGAATGAGGGCCCAGCCAGCAGGGCAGCACTGTCAGTGTGGGACGTATGTGAGGTGTGTTCACAGGCTGGCGGAAGCTGTTTGTCTCAAAAACGGCTGCTGTAAAGAAATGGAGTGCTTTATTGACCAGAGACAGTGACCCACAAAATGTTGAACTCTGATGACAAGGCAGAGGTGAAGACTACAGGCTAGTGGAAGGCTTTCCGTTTCAAGCTGGGGCGGGCCTCCCTCCTGCTGTCCTTCCAGTGCAGCCATGACACCCTCTCTGAGAGCCCCGAGCCTATGTGTATGACACTCTGTCCCAGGATCAGCTACTGACCCCTATTTCGTTTGTTACTTGTGAACCACGATTCCGTTCAGGGTCTTTTTACATTCTGATAGTCTTCCATTTCCCCCAAACTTCAGCAATTTCTTGCAAATTACAAAATTTCTTTTTTAATTTAGATGCTATAGGACATAGAATTTTCTTTCTTGTTCCTTTCAGCAAAAGGCATATGTACTCTACATGGGGTTAATAGCCTGCCTGTGAAGTGTGTATGATATTACTTGTAGCATTTCCGTGTGTCTCCGAACTAACGAGTGCATCAGCTTTAACCCCCCCAGCGCCTACAGCCTGGCCCCTGGTGTACCAGTATTCCACCTAATGCTTTACTTCCTGTAACAGCCTCATGGGCTTAGACACCCTTTCTCATATAACCCTGGGGGCTGTCTGTCTGGGGTTGTTATGAACTGAAGAACCCCTACAATACCCCTGACAGCCAGGCCCTCTGTGGTTGGTCCTGGGGGCCAAGGGGCCCTCAAATAGTCTCCGCCCAGAGGACACCTGGGATGCTGGGAGGCTTCTGGGTTGGTGTGGCCATGTCTGTATTGCATGTCTGTATTGAAGGGATCGGTCTACGCCAGGTCCTAGACAACTTCACCTGGGTAAAAAGATAGCTGTCACCAACCCAGCCCACTGAAACCCAAACCTGTGTAAGCCCTATCTTTTGTCTCTTCTGCACATTTTCTGATTCCATTTTTATTTCCTCACGCTGTTTTCAGTGTTCTTTCTTCACTCTTCCCTTCTGTGGGTTGCGTGTTTTCCTGATAATTACTGCTTTGTTGGCCCTTTAAAGTTTGGATCATCTGGCTTCCCGGAGGCAACAGTTAGTCATGTTGTCTCTGTTCCCCTTCTTCTAGCTTTCTTAGTGAACAACACTGAGAATGGCTCAGGGGAGGGACATGAGTGCCTTGTAGCCTTTTGGCATTTGCTGTCCTTCCCAAGTGCTCGGGGCCCGACATGGAGCTGATCCCCAGGCTGCAGAGACCACCAGTCTGCAGCCTGACAAGTTCCTTACAGGTGCAGACAGAACTCTGCTGTGGAGTCAGGGTGCCTTTCCCGAGAATGGTGGGCACACTTGAGGATGTCCGGGAATCTGGGGAGGAGGGTTAGGCTTCTAAGTCAGCGTCTCTCCAGAGATAGCAAAATGCTCCTTTGCCAGGCTCAGGGGAAAAGGACTCCTGAAGGCGTCCATGGGAGGTCAGCCCTGGAGAGAGAGGAGGGTTCAGAGCGGCTGTGAGGGCTGTGGGGGCTGAGAGGAGCACGCCCAGAGCAGTTAATGCAGCCCAGCAAGGCTGGGAGCTCACCTCCTTCTAAGCCTGCTGGGCTACCCTGTGGTGCCCACTGGGCTCTCGGGTGTGCTCACGCTGAGGGTGAGGACATCCTGTTTGTGTAGGGTTAGTGCCTGGTGAGTGAGGCGTCTTTGTGGTTGTCCCACCATCTCATGGTGTTCTTGTTGACAGTGGTTTTGCTTTTGAATGAGCAGACATGTCTGATGTCCACAGTGGGGAATATTCCTGGCTGTGCCCTGTGGGGCACACCCAGCAAGGTCATGCCACCCTGAGAGGTGGCCTTGTATCATGGGCTGGCAGCTTCCCTCTTCGAGATTCCCGAGGTAGCACACACAGACCTCTTCTGCTCTTACCGGGAAAAGCCACGTGGGGAACTTTCTCTGCCTGGTCACCTCTGCCTCCTGGGCCCTGCCGGGTCTTTCTCGAGTTCCTAGGGTTTCTCAGATGTGTTTCCTAAGGGCATCTCTGAGCTCTTGCTCTGGTCTCCCACCTGTCCTCCCTGATCCCCTCCCCACTGCTGCCCTTGTGGGAAAGCTGCCGCCTGCTGGGTGGTAATTTCCAGCCCATTGTGCTGAATTATCACCATGTTCCAAGTCCTCTCTGGGTGGACTCTGGTACCTTCAGACTGGGTAACCTGTGTACCCCCATTTTTTTTGCTAGTTGCCCCCTTCCCACCCATACCCCTCCTGCTGCATTCTTTCTAGCAGCAGGTATTTTTTTGAGGTCTTGTATTATCTTCTTAAAAATTCACATGAATATTATTCTAGAATATGCTTTCTCTGATTTTCATATAAAACCGTGGGGTTTTCTCCTCAAACTTGGAATCAGATGGGTTTCCCATGATTTCTCACAGCCCTGGCCTACCCCACCTGCCCCCATGGATTCCCCAGCACGTCGGGCACAGCTGTCAGGGGCTGGGTGCCCCTGAGCAGAGTGGAGTGTACTGGCTTCCAACAGCAGGAGAGGGCTGCCGCACAGGGGGCTTCTCTGAGGAGGGGTGGGTGGTCTCTCCGGTCTATTGACAGCGGTGTGCACTGAAGGAGGGTTTTAGATGTTACTTTTGTTGTGGGCTTGTGCCATTTTCAGAAGCCCCACTTCCTTCTATGGGTGAAGAGCTGCCTTTGCCCTGGGTGCACCACGTGGAGCGTGGCCTTCATTCTGGAGCGTGGTACGCTGAGGTTTCTTTTCTAATACTTGGTGTTTGGCCTTGCCTGACGAGTAATTGTGGATTCTTGCTGAGCGAAGGACGTGCCATGGCTTGTCAGCAACTGTGGGGAAAGGTGGCTGTCATTTGGGAACAATTTCACTTTCTAAATGTAAGTGGGAAATATTCTGTCAGGTTGAGGAATTTCAAGTCTATCGGTTTCAAGGTGACAATTGTCATATTGAAGATGCAGCAAGGGGATGTTACAGTGGAGTGTCGAGGACTCAGAGGTAGCATCCTGGCTGGTGGAGGGTGACCTGGCAGGCAGAGCAGGGGAGAGTGCCATAGGGGTGCTTGTGTTCCTGGTGGGGACATGGGGAACCCAAATGTGGGGGCCCACCATGATGGCTGCAAGATGTCCCAGGTGGGACCTAGTGATGCTTTATGTCGATGTTCGTGTTTCTTTTAATGATCCTTTCTATTAGGTCAAGTGGTCCCTTAAAAAAATTATGGAAGTTACAAGAAGTCTTTTTTGGAAGCAAATTTAAATAAAAAATGAGTCAATTAAAGAACCTCATTAAGTCAATATGGTGCAGACGTGGCATGGATGACTCTAGTTTGGATAAAAACTGCCTACAGTCACAGAATAAGCAGACTTTGTTTTCCTAGATCATCTCAACATTTATCTTTTCCACCCCTAGTTTTCTCTGTATCTGAGCTGCTGGGGCCTGGATGGTGGGTTTATAAGGTGAAGAGGGTTGGGTGAGGTGAATATGAGAGACAGGGACAGGATTTGATGCTTGGAAGCCAACTTCTGGAAAAATTGCTTACAATTTTTCTAACTCAACTAGCATGTGTGAGCAGCTTAGGCTCTGGGGTTTGTTTCGGGCTGAAATATCAGTGGGGCAGGGAGGGTTCAAGTGACGTGTGTCTCTGGGGTCCTCATGCTCGCTGAGCCAGGGGTCCGAGCTGGGCCACCTGCATGTCCATCGGCAGCTTGTGGCACCCACCTGGCATGGAGTCATTTTCAATCATTTGAACCAGTCGGCCACCAGACTGGTACCTGAACTTGGCCAAGTGTGATCGCAGTAGCAAAGTGGCACAGAGTTCAGAACTAAGAGATACACAAGGGGTAAAGGAAATGGTCAAAACAGGCTCTCCCACCACCCTGGTCCCCAGAGCTCAAACATTCTGGGGGTGGGCAGGCTCCACGGCTCGTCTCAGGGCAGAGGGCTCCACACTCTGGTTCCCAGTCTTGGAATCCCAGGTCAGGCTTCAGGGTCGCAGCAGGGCTGTCTGGGTAAGCTCATGACAGAATGTGGAGGTGGGAGAGCCTGACCTAGTATTGACATCTTCCAGGGGTTGAGATCCTTTTTGATTTTCCTACATCAGCTGTGTCTATGTCGCCAAGTTTTATCGTTACTCTCTCAGAAGGAGCAGTTAACGTCTTCCTTGCTCCTTCTCAGACAGCACCAAACCCAGCTCCTGTTATACCAGGCCAGGTCCCTGATGGCCACACTCCCTGCTGGGCCGCTGCTGCCCTCCCCTGTCTGCCTGTGCCCATGGCCCAAACGATTGTCCCGAAATGCTGTTCAGTTTTCACAGCCCCCTTGGGGTCAGGTTCTAGGTCCTTTGGTCTTGTTTCTGCATGGCCCGTGGTTGCTCTCTCATCCTGCACATTTGCTCTGTGCTTACACAAGACCCAGCAGCTTCTTTGCCATTGATCAAAGGTGGTCCATCCTTGAAGGATGGGTACCCCCTTCCTACATCCTGTCCTTGGGCCACCGTAGAGAAGCCTGTCATCACATCATGTGTGTGTGCTTCCTTGGGCGTCCTCCACCCTACCGTGCTGTCCCAGGGGCTGTTGTGTAGCCATTCCTCTTCATCTCCTCAGTGCCGACCACACATCACTGTGGGACTCTTGCCACTTCTCCAGCTCACATTTGTCTGCGTTTTCATTGCATGTCTAGATCTCTTCTCTAGAATTTATTTTCTGGTCATTCTTTAGGGCTTGAGTTTTTCTCATCTGTGCAAGTGTTCGTCAGGGTTCACTCTAAGTTCATCAGGGTCAGTACTATGCCTTGCATTGAGTGTGAACCTCTGTGTAAGAGCAGGACTTCCACAGCGGTAGTGGTATTGGTTAGTTGATTCTTTTGCGCTCAGGAGTGTGGTGGTAGATGGCAGTGCTTCTGAAAGAATAAAACAGGAAAGAACCGATGAGCTGTGGAGGGCTACGTAGGGGCATGAGCAGGCCTGGAACCTTGGGGCCTGAGTATCTGGACATGAGTGTCTGGAGTAATGTTCTTCTTAGCTGCCACTTCTCCCTTGTCCACCACCACCACCCAGACGTTTCCCTGGCCATCATCCCCTGGGAAGGGGGAACCAGAGACCATAGTCACCCAGAGGAGTTGGTGGCTGTGGGGCAGGAGGGGGCCCTGCTGTGTGTGTAGCCTGTGACCCCTGTCGGAGCCCTGGGCAAGCCATGGGCAGCTCCACAGGAGCCTCACTGTGGCCTTTTGAGGGTCACATGACGTTGGCTGGTAACCTTCCAAGTGAGTGGGAGAGCCAGCATTCCCCTCCCTGTCTCTCAGGGGGTTTGGGGGGGCTGTGCCTTGTCTCAAGCCTCCTATGGCTCAGGGTCTCCGCCGCCACAGAATTAGTTCATTTCCTGTGGTCCTGCTGGATGCTGTGTGGAAAATCTCCCAAAAGGCACTGACCCAAGGCCTTATTGAGGATCGTGGGCACTGGAGAGGCTTCATGCAGCCTCCCAGTCAGCCCCATCACGTACAACAACCTTCTGTGTCTGCAGTCCTGACACCACCACCCTCCCCGTCAGACCTCCCTGGTCCCTCTGCCATGCTCCCGTTCTGGAGAGCCCTCTGCCCTGGCTGCCCCCACCTTCCACTCCATTCTCAAAGCTCGGTTAGTAAGCCCTGCCAGCGGGAACTACTTTGTCTCCTCTCCTCTTGGTGCCTTTGCTGGGGCCTCCCCTCCAACCCGGGGCCCCTGGGGCTTTCTCCTCAGCAAAAGCTCTTCCGTCTCTCACTGCTATTGAAACAAGCTCTTTGCCTCCCTGCTTCTGCTCCTTCTCCCGGTCCCAACCCCCATGAGCCTAGAGTGAGTCACAGATGGGCTTTCTCTTTCTCCAAAGGAGAGAAGTGTTGGGTGGCACCTTGCTACAGGTGCCAGGGAGAAATGGCCAGGATGCCTGTTTCTTGGAATCAGAGCTGCCAGTGGCTACTCGGAGGTTGTTAGAAGGAAATGAATGTAGGAGACAGTGCTGCACTATGTGAGAGTCCATCAGTGCAAGCTGGGACGGCCGTAAGGCCAGGTTTGGGTCTGCACGCTGACGCGCAGCCTCACGGTCAGCAGGGCCGAGTGAAGGCAGTTCTTGAGCTCTTGTGGCAGCGTGCTGTTGGCGCGGACACTCGATCTGTGCGTCTTTATGGTCTTCCATCTGCTGCTTGGTCAACAAGTCTGATAAGAAGCCAACACTCGCGTGAATTATCTCGCAGCACTAAATGGGATTCTAAACATAGTCTTATAAATGGTCCAAGAAAAGATGCTTCATCAATTATTCAAGAGGGACACATCAAGGTCTCGTAGCTCGTCATTGATTCCAGTTCTTTCAAAATGATTTATTTGTTAATTGTCCATCCAGTGACCTTTCTAGTTATATGTTTTCTGCTTCTGGGCCTTAGGGCACTTGGTTTAGTAGTTTGAGTCTGTCTTGTAAGTATGCAGAAATTAATCACTAGCTGTGTAGGTAAAAGGTCTGGAACTTGAGCCTGACCTGTTCGTTTTTCACTCAGTAATTAATACATGTCAATAGACAAATGTTTATTTGCATACATACACATTAATATATAGAAAGCACATGTATACATTTATACTTTTTATAAATTGTGCGTTTAAGGTTATTAATTTGACTGGCAGTTCATCCCTTGAGTGAAAGTTTGGGGACTAGCTGATGTTTGCCATCTTTAGGTTTGTTTAAGATTGCTTGGGCCTTTGAAATATATTGTATAATAGAAGAGGTCACCTGGGTGGGTTGTCGTTAGTGACCGTGGGAGTCAGGGTGTGGACAGTGCCCCAATATGCTGTGTGGCCCATCCGGGTCTTATCGTGTTCTCCTGGCCTCCGGCCGTGTGTGTCACTGAGGGTGGGATCCTGGGTCTGCCACCTGCTTGCTGCAGGACTTGTGTACGCTGCTTACCTTCCAGAGTACCCATTTCTTTTCTGTTCATGCCCCGTGCAGAGTGTGCGCAGGGTGGACAGGGAGATGTGGCTGTGCCCAGGGCGAGGTCAGAGTGTCCTCAGTGGTCATAGTGTCGCTGTGCCAGAACTCAGTAGGAAGCTGGTATAGTGTGAGTTCCTTCAAGGATAGTTTTGTCTTTTGGACAAATTGGTAAGATGCAGTGATTCAATCTGTGTGTGAATTTGTGCACGTGCAGGCTGGTATGTTTGAAAAATGGAAGAAGGGTTGAGTAGTTGGCTCTGGGGAATATGATTGCTGACTGGGGCCATTCTGATGAGTAATAGACCCCATTAGATCACAGTAAAATACGCGATGATGTATAATTAAAGATAGCATTAGTCAGGCAGAAACCACAATATTTAAAGATGTGAAAGGGATAATTTCTAATGCTGAGAAGTACATTCGTAACTTACCAAGCAGAGCACAGGGTGGATGTCTTTGAATCATGAAGTCACTAAGACTTGGGTATAGACAGGCTGCTTGTGTGTCAGGACAGCTGGTGTCTCAAATATTTGTAGTGACAGAGACTACAGTGCTTTAAAAAAAGTATTTTAGGTGAATTAACAGCTTGTTGAACAGTTCTGGGTTGGTGATTTCACCGAAAGAAGTTCTGTTTTTTGCTGTTTGTGGAGTAGGCAGAGCCCATGTGAGCTTTGGGCCCGAGCTGCCCTGCCTGCACTTCCTAGTGCTCAGCCCCACACTCCTCCTTCCTCCCTTGCTCCCTTCTCTCATGTACTCACTTGTGTTTTCGTTGATGCAGACACTTTGCTGGGGCTCCATATGCAGGCCGGACACTGTTCTGGGCTCTAGGGAGAGCAGCGAACCTCGCCGCCTAGTGAGCAGACAACACGGGGAAGGTGTGGCCTGACCCTGGGAGTAGCAGCACCCACCTGACTTTATGTAAACCTCTCTGTCAGGCATTCAGATAGCCTCTGTCCCTGTGGGGACCAGTGCTCTGAGCGGAGGTGTTTCTGGCTTGGCTTGAGCTCCTTCACTTCCTTTAATCAAGAGTCAAGTGTCTGGCAGACAACTTCAGTTATTAATAACGCTATTAATATTCATATTGACAGTCATTTGCGCTTCTAAACCTCTTTGCATCTCAAAGGTTACCGCAGTATTTCATAAACCACAGATGAATGGCTTCAAATGTAGGCGGGGGGCTGTCTCCTGCAGTGAGGGGCACAGAGAGAGGAAGAGCCACGGGGGAGTTCATTTGTTCAAATGAGCAAGTGCTGTTCAGCCGCCCAGTCTCTGTGCTGGGTGCGCTCCCTGGCCTATGTTCCCGTAACCTGCGGTCTGGTGCGTGGAGGACGGCACCTCTCATCACAGGTGTGCGTGTGGCACCTGTGTATGCCAGGCACCCTTACATATCTCAGTGCCGGTGACACTGCAGAGAGCAAGAGAAAGTCTCTGACCTCCCGGAGCTTCCAACTGGTTGGTGTTAGGAGCTATCCAGAGACTGAGTAAAATGCTAATTGAAAAATCTCTGTACAGTGGAGATTTTTTGTAATATATGTATTCTTATACTCTAATTGGATTAATTCAGATTTAAAAAATCATGTGTTCTCTTTGCAGTTGATAGATGATTTTTAAAATCCTATTGGAAGATTGAAACCGTCCTTTAAAATTCTGCAGCTGTGTTCTTGTATTGATCCAGGAGTTCCTGACTTGGGTTACATGTGGAAATCCTTGGGGAACTTGCCCAAACACTGAAGTGTGGGCCTTGCCCAGAGGTCCTGATGTGATTGGTCTGGGCGCAGCATGGCATAGGCTTGTCAAAGGTCCCCAGATGTGGCTGTCACCAAGGTTAGTCTAAACCATGGAAGGCCTGGAAAAGTTGTTAGGGTAGAGGAAACCTTTCCTGGAAGGCCATTCCCAACCTGCAGAGAAGTGTAAAGGATTGTATAGAAGACGACTGGAGAATCTTGCCAGATCTGTGCTCGAAGAATGAACAGCTGGAGTAGGCCAGGTGGAGAGGGAGGAAGAGTGTTCCAGCAGAGGGAATAGTAGGCATAGTGGCCTGGAGTCTTAAGGTGCTTGGAGTAAATGTGGAACTGAAAGGAAGTGGTTGGGGGCCCTGTGGGGGTCATGAGACCAGCTTGAGTTAAGGCTGGAGGGGAAGGAGGAGACAGAGGCGCGAGACCATGCTAGGGACAGTGGTCTTTACCTGATGGCAGTAAAGCCATTTTATTTATGAGCTTGGCATTATTCTACTCATTAATTCACTTAAAAGGTAATTCTTTAGAAAAATAATTTTGTACAAAAACAATGAATTCAACGCATGAATTACTTAGTGAAATAGGTACTCTGATTATCTGCATTTTGTAGACGGGGAAAGTGAGGCCCAGAGAGGTTGAGCAGCTTATCACACAGCTGAAGGGTGGGAGCTGGGATCTGAACTCAGGTTGACTTTGGCTTTTGCTTTGGGCTGTGCATTTTTGTGGGATTGGTGCCATGAGCGTCAGTTCACACAGCAGGAAACCAAGGTGTGAGCTGGGATTAGAGTTCAGTTCTGATTGCCTCAAAGTTCACATTATTTTCTCCTCACCAGCTGCCCAGACTGAGAGGAAATTAAAATATTTTGTGCTATCTTTTACAATATTGTAAAAAAAAATGCACGTATAAAGACGCAAGTCAGTGAGAGAATTTCATAGCTGAACATAAAGAACATATGTAGAAAGAGGAGCTGATGGGGGAAGGGATGGGCACAGGAGGATTCTATCTCTTCTTTGCCGAAATGCTGGCGAAGGTCAGCTCTGCTTTGGGGGCTCAGTGTAGGAAGAGGTTTTCAGAGGTAATCTTGTATCATTGCACAGTGTGACATGGGGTGTACCTGCCTTGTATCTGGGGGGAGGTGGGGTCCTTGAGTTCTTGCTTAGGTGTGAATTGTTCTTGATTCACATGGTGAAATGAACATTCTGGAAAGTGTGTACACAGTGACCCGCAGGGAAGTGCCGGTGCTTTTTGTTTTAAGTCTTCTTACATAGGTAGCCTCTCCCTACCAGCTGAGTCTCCTTCCCTCTGGATTGAGTGTTAAAATCAGCCCCAGATGTTTGTGGGGCTCCACATTTGTGGCCATGGAGACAGACTGAATACAGAATTTTTTCCCCCCGGACATCTGCGCTTACATGTCTCAAAAACATTTACAGAAAGCTAATGGATTAACATGTGTTCAAATAAAGCCTTTTGATGGCTTGAGTTCTCAATCTCATACTCCAAAAAAGCACTGTCCGTAGAAAGAATGTGAGCCACATGTATAATTTGAAATTTTCTGGCAGTCAGATTATAAAAGGTAAAAAGCAGCGGATGAAATCAGCTCGAATGCTGTATCTTATTTAACCCTCTATCCAAAATATGGGCATGCAAGCATTAGCCACTACAAGTAATGTCAATGAGATATTTTGCATTCTTTCTTTCCAAGCTTCATTTGAAGCCTGATGTTTATTTCACACTTAACAGCACATCTCCATTCTGACTTATCCCCTTTCAAGGGCTCAGTAGCCACATGTGGCTGGTGGCACTGTGTTGGACAGCTGGACTCAAACACCTTAAAATACTCCAGGTACCATAATAGAGGTTCTGATGCTGACATGCTTTGTCATGACTCTGAGCGATTTGTACCCATACAGTTACTTTCAGCAAGTTTATGGGCAACAATCTGAAGTTTCCTCTGATACTTGAATTGTTGTGGTGATAGAATCTGCAAACCACTGCAGGAATTTTGGGGCTGAACCTAATGTAATAACAGCCTGGAGGACTTATAAAAGGCACGCTGAGAAATTGCTCTGAAACCCAGAATGCGCACATTTTTCAGACCCAGCTGATTACTTAAATTTCCCAACGGGAAGTTATTACTTCTCTGACACGTCTCCTCATCAGCAGTCTCTTTTCAGTGGTCTTGATGGACATGGAGTCTAATTTTGTTTTCCTTCTGGCCCCTTTTTGGAGGGAGTAGAATTCGGCATCTGGATTTATGTTCCTTCATAGGAAGAGTGCTCAGTGTTTTAGGATTAAGTGATTGCAAAGCTGTCACCTGCCAGCCTGTCCATTTTCTGAGGTGACAGGCAGTATCATAAGGGGAGGTGGACAGTTTCCCCTTCTCCATCATCCTGTTATATCTTTACGGTTTGGGGAAATATGCGTGGGGTGGCCTGCACTTTTCCTGTGCATTTGTCAAATCCTTTATGCAATGCTTTTGTTAGCTGACATGCACAGTGCTTTGAGTAAATAATTCTGGGCTCATATTTCAAGTGAGGAACAAGTGTATAATAGCCTTGTTCTGGGGGCCTGATGAGCCTACAGTGGCATTGCAGCATTTGGATTGAAAGCTAGAATAATGGAAACAGCAGAGGGTTTGAAAGTTCACTACATGGAAATTGGATTTTCGCATTTTATTATTTACATTGTGTATTAACAGATTTATATTTAAGGCTGCGGGGATTATCATTCTCTTTAAATGGTATTATTTGATAAAGAGTTAGCTTTTCATTGGAAATTCAATTAATGGGTTCCGTCTGGAGTGGGCATGGGTGGGAACCTGGGTGTCCCCTAGTATCCTCACGAGGCTGGTGGGGTGTGCTGGTCATTGTCCCCTACGTGCCGCCTCCCAGTGTTTTGTTAGCCATAGTTGAGACACCTTGTCCTTCAGACAAGAAGAGTAAATCTCAGCACACGTTCGCCTTCCCTCCAGTGGAGTCCCAGGTGCCCCGTCTAAAGCTCTACTCTCTGGGATGAAATCTCCCCTGATAAAGGTCTCACTGAAGCCCGAAGCCACTGACGTAATGATGCAGCTAAGCGTGAGCTCCTCTGGGGGGCAAAGATGGACCTGGTCCTCAGTCACTGTGAAGCTTTTGTTGGAAAGCCTGTTCCCAGCAGAGTGGAACACAGCACTGGGGGCAAATATTTCACTAGAAGAGAACTAACCTCGGTCAAAATGTGTGGGTAATAGTGTTAGCCCTCAACCTTGCCTGTGGGTGAGGGTCATGAGCACATTCCTTTCTGATAAGAGAAGTTAAATCCATCCTCATAGGTGGTGAGGGCACTTGAGGAGTCACTGAGAAGGCGTTCCTGAGAGAAAGCTGAATTGTATGTTTTTTTCTCTACCTTCTTAGTGATTTTTTAATTTGTAGTTTTGTTGGACAGATTGTTTCTGTTGAGAAGGAAATAATGGGCATATTAAAGAGGCAGAAAATTTGCTGTGATTCCCCAAGGGTGATCATAAGGTCAGGGGTAGATGGACACTAGACCAGCCCCAAGTGCCATGACTTGGCCCACCTCACCCTGCCCCCCCCAGATGGGGCCATCAGGTGCTGTTTCTCTGTGTGGAAGTCATTGCCATGAAAGTTCACCCACGTGACTGCTTCTGGTGCTCTGGGACTGGGTTGTGCCTCAGGGCTGCCGAGGATGTACGCTTGCTGTGTGTTTTAGTGCAGACCAAGCAGGGATTTCCTGCAGACCCACCCTACAGAGCCACCCACGCTTCTCCTGGCACTCTGGGGCCTTCATGGTCGGCACCACTACATCATTGGTGGAGCCCAACACGAAGGGAAATTAGAATTATAAGGAGCTTTAAGATACGACCGTGGTACAGGTGCAGGGGTCCAGACTGTGACTCCCAAGACTCAGGTGCAGCCCCAAGCCTTCCATGTTGACACATCAAAGTACAGGCATTGCAGTATGTATGGTTCCAGCACTTCAACCACGCGGGGTTCAAGCTGCTGCTAGAGTGTCCCTCTGGTCTCCGTTTGGTTTCAGAATGTCTGCCCTGCATGGGGAGTGACTGATGGGTCTGGCCCGAGAGAGCTTGCTGGTGTGGGTGGTGTGGGTCCTCCGTGGAGCTTTTCATTGTTGCTGTGCTTATCTGGGTGACCAGATGAGTCTGAAGTTGGGTAATGTGGGGGACCAGGGGAAGGCGTGCTCCGCTCTTTCCCAACCTTGGGAGGATTGTGTTCTGCTGCAGGGAGCTTTGGGGATGACTCCAGGCAGACGGTATAGATGAGGTGGAATGCATTTCACCCATAGTGCCTTTGTCACATAGTAAAGCAGAGGCTGTGCTGGCTGGGCTCCTGGGATGGGACCATCAGCCCTTCTCAAAGGTCTCAAAGGGCCTTCCTGAGGGTCCCCTCATCCGGCTTGAATCCTTCATTGGTAGGAAACCAGAGCTCACTCTCAAAATTAGATTTGGTCCTAGGTCATGGCTTGATGGCTCAGCTAAAGGTAGAAGGCTCCAGGGGTGCATCTCCTCCTTTCTTAGCTCTCTTGGCTTCCAGATGGATGTTTTTGGCTTGTGGTTGAACTGCCCAGTGTTTGGCCCAGCATGGGCCCAACTGGATTTGGACTCTTGCTGAGGAGTCTTAGAGAAGGTGTTTTTGGAGACTGTTCCCCAAATTGAGTTGTTGGGAGTTCTTGCCCTCTTCCCTGAAGATGTCTCTGCATTTTCCATTTCAGTTGTCACCTTTAATGACTTCAGCCTGGAATGACTCCAGCCATTTCTCTGCTGGATTCACAAAATAGGACAGAGAATGTTTCATGGCTGCTGTATGGCTGCTCCCGTGCTCTGGAGGTCAGGGTGACTGTTGGACGTGCTGTGTCAGCTGTTTTATAAATTGCCAGTTGCTGTGCTAATGTTAGGTGGTATTCTATACGACATGCATTTTGTTTTTATGCCTATTTTATGGTACTTGTGGTATTACATTACAGTCTTAACGAAGGTAGAATTTTGAAGTCGTATCTTAGCTTTGATGAAACATATTTAGTTATTTATGATTTATTTCAAGCAGAGTATCTGGCCTGTAATTCAATCCTGAGTTATAACATCGAACTTTGATATGGCTTCCAGTAGTACTTTAGAAGAAGAAGTAAGTGCTGCCAGTATGTGTAATAGTACATGTGTTGATGTGTATAAATAATATACAATTGAGTACAGGCTTACTCTCTCAGGTAAGAGCTTTATTTGGCCTATTTTATTGGGTGTTTTTCTAAATATTGCTGTATTTATTGTACCAAGTATTTTGGATAGGGTGCAGTTTGCTTGGTGACTTGGGGTCATTCTGCATGTCAGTCCTGAGCTGTCCTGTGATTCAGGGCCACCCCTGAGGGCTCCTGAACTGCCCTGTGGGCCTGTTTCACTCTTGTACAAATGGGGTCCTCTTTCCACCTTTGCTGTCACTTGAAAGACTGCTGGCTGCTAGCCATCCTCCCAGTTTCTATACTGTCTAATTACCCACCTTAGCAGATCAGGACCAAGCTTGTTACATCAGTGAACTTGGCGCTGGCTGTGGAGTTAACCCTGTGAATTATAGACAGGAGGCTCACCTACACTCTTACCAGGATCAGGCACACCTCTCCTGTGATGTTTTCCCAGTTGTTGGTAGTGCCCTGGGTCTGGGTGTGGTTGATAGTTCCTGTCCTGCCTAATGGTCTTTTGGGGGGAGCAAGTGCCGACCTAAGGCATTTGTTTCAGGACCTTTGAGTGATTCCATGGAGAATCACTAAGTATGGACACAATGGTATGAATTTTAAGTTAAAACAATAATGTGAAGGGCTGCTGTAGCTTACCTGATTATAAGTTTAAAACTAGTCCTACGCTGAACCAAGGGAGTAGAAGAGAAGCTTCTGATTTATTGATAATGGCTGACAGTGGCACCTTCTGCTTTGTTTACAATTCACGTTCTATCATTTATTTAAGGACTACCAAATAAAGGTGAATAAAGGTGGATTTCTCCCTCGGGTTGCACAGAGGTTGCGTATTACTTCAAGGATGTGTGCATCTGACTGTGGGAAGGACCCCAGGCCTCCTTTGGTGAATATAGGACCTCCTGCTGACTGCATGTGGCCCTCCGATTGGGATGAGAGCTCTTAAAATTGATTTCCCAAGTTGTTATAATGTTACCAGAGGGAATTATATTAATGGTTGTGGACCTTTACATATTTCACTCTCTTTTTATTCTATAGACTTGGAGTCTGTGTATTGTCCATAAAATCACAAGGCAGGAGCCCCATTTTACGGACCGGCAGCAGAATTCACAAGGGGTTACATGATTTGTCAAAGGTCCTGTAGCTGGTGACGGGCTGAAATGGGACTGTGACCTTAGTGTAAAACGTGTGAAGTCCCCACTGCAACACCGGCTCAGGGCTCGAGGGGAGGTCACACAGATGGTGTCAGCAAAGCCAGGCTCCTGGGGCTCCTGCCTGCGACTCCTTCTGCTGTAAGTGAGGCAGTAGTGGTGGAGATCGCCCATCGTGTCCCCGTGCTTCCGCTCCCTGTGTGGGGGCGGCCTCAGTGCCCGCCTCAGCCGCTCCTCCTCATACGGTCTGCACGGTGGGCAGACTCGTGGTCTTCATTGCCTTTAATTCTCACAGTAACTCTGAGCTAAGTGTACTTGTGAGCCCTTGGTTTCCAGTGAAAATGCACTCAGAAGTGATGGAGCTGGGTTCACCGAACCGTCTCTGACTCAGAGGCTGTGCTCTCCCTGCCAGCTGCCCGGCTCTGGAATCCAGGTCTGGAGGGACCTGGGGGCTGGCCCAGGAGTGTGGAACTGCCCTACAGGCTGGGAGAGTCATGGAGGCGCGGCTGCAAGAGATGTTGCAGGGGTGGCTAGGAGGCAGGCCGGACTGCAGGTGGGCCCATGGTGGCCACTGTCTAGAGCAAGGGGGTGACAAGGAGCCTCAGCCATGGGGCGAGGCCTAGGGGAGAACGGAGCCCCGCATCAGACTTGGATGTGGAGGGCCGCGAACTTGGGGAAGGCCAGAGGGCAGGTGTTGTGAGCACAAAGCGATTGACTTTCCTTAGAAGGGAGGCTTTTTGAGGCTTCCTGTTGTGCTTTTCGCGTTCTCTGCATAAAATCATGGCCAACGCTGTGAGCCTGTTCTTTTGGCTTCGGAGTAGCAGTTCGGTGTTGTGGGGCGATTGAAAGGCACGGAGAGTCTCACTTCTGAGCCAGGCACGAGTCCGTGGTATTCCATGTGCGTGAGTCTTGGCCGTTCGGCCGAGGGTTAGCGGGAGTTATCAGGGAGGAGGGCCGGGCTGGGCTGGCTTCAGGCTCATCCGTCCCCTGGCCAGCCTGTGACCTGGAAGGGAGGCGCTACTGAGCCCAGCAGTCCCATGCAGTGCGAGTCTGAAGCTTCCTGGGGGGTAGGAGAGTGGGTCCCTGAACACTGCATGGGACACAGTGTCACTGAGGTGGTGTCCCTGTCCCAGCCAGAACTCCTCCAGTGTGTCCGCAAGATATGGAGGGACTGTGCTGCTCCAGGACTCTGCCGGTGGCGGAGACAGTGGCTGCAGAAGGACGCCTATTGTTTTCCACCACAAATGTCTCTGGCTGTACAGTGGACTCCGGGGAGAACAGAGGATTTGTGCCCTGCAGCTCTCCTTACGTGTGTGCCTAGGGACGGCTTCCATCGACTTCTCGCTGAAGACAAGCTCGCCTCCTGTGAACACAGAACCGTCTCAGCACAGCTGTTAAAATCCGTAAGAGGTGCTGCTGTAAATACGACTGCGGGAAGTTGTTCTGACAACTTACAGGTGTTCACAAATCCAGCGCTGCTCTCATGCTCCCCTCGATGGCTCCTCTAGCCTTTGACACGAGACAAAGGGTTCGTTCCATGACCAAGTCCTTCTGAATTTTAGTGCCACAGGGCCGGGGACCGCAGACAATGCTAGAAAAAGCAGTTTCTTCCTAACCTTTGCTTGGTTGTGAGAGCCTCTTGGCTGCCACCTTTGAAGATGGCCGAGGTGGTCACCTGGCTTAGAGGTTTGCAACTTCCCTGGACTGACAGGCTGCCTAGATTTGGAAGGAAGAAAGCCCAGGGTATTTACAGTGATAGGCCAGGGCTTGTCCCACCAGATAGGAGGCTGAAGTGTTGTAGATTGTAGTAGTGACCTCTGTTTACCTTGGCAGCCGGGGCTGTACCTGGCCCACCGAGGGGACCTGTGGAGTATGAGAGCCCAGCTCACGCTGGAAGCAGGAATGAGAGTGTGGCGGCAGGTGTGGCTCAGACACAGTTATTTTTGGGGTGTGGTGCCTCAACCTTGGGCCCTGTGTTTGGTTTCTTCTCTAATGAAACAGGTGATTACAGTGTGGGGAGAACAGAAGCTGAAGGTGGACTGCTAAGGGTCAATGGGAGGGCAGCTGGGGCCCTTCCTAGGTGCACGGGGAACAGATGTTTGAGGCTTGGAAGTCTCGCGGCCCCATAGTTGGTAACTGATATCACAGTCCGGAGAGCACAGCCGGCAGCTTGGTGTGAGCAGGAAACAGCTCGGCAACTGCTCTGCTTCCTCCCGCACAATGTGTTTTCCATGATCTCTCTGGTCTATTACCAACTCTTTGTGGTTGGACCAAGTATGAATGAAAGAATGCACTTAGAGTTTGATGGATGGGCTGGGACTGATTTCAATTTCGTGATCTGGACGTGTTACTTCTCAGCGTCTTTCCCTCCCTGGGCCTTTTGTTGACTTCATGCAGGGAGATATGCTACATGATCCCTGTGTTTATGCATTTGCCTCTAAGGTGAACCCCACTGGCTTTGGGGGGCCGAGGGGCTCTCTCTTTTCTCATTGATGTTAATCCCCAAGAAATTTTGGCCTGGGATGACTCCTATGCTCCCCTTCTAGTTTTTTCTGTGGACTCCATGGCCAAATCTGTCTGTTACCCAATGTACTGTGAGCATTCCTGCTTCTATTTCCCCAGCTTCCTTTTCCAGGACTCTCCCAGGCAGTGGTGTAAAAATGGGGCCTCTTGGAGTGGGAAGGGAAGACCAGTGAGTACCATTTGCTAATTTTCAAGGTGTTAACACCCCCACCTCGGTCAGTTTCAAGCTACTCATGTGATGTCCACTGGCTTGCAGAACCTCCCAAAATTTAACTGTCAGCCCTTGAGCTGGTAAAGGCTAGCTCCAGCACCCCACTGAGCTAGGGCCTAGGTTTCTGCCTTCTTCCTGTTCATCTACATGGTGCAAGTAACTTCAAGATTTCAGAGGGGCTGACGGAGGATGGACACTGCACCACAACTGGACCCTTTCAGTTGCAAATAACCAACAGTGGGGACGTTGTAATTGTTTTTCTTTTCAAAGCCTCTTCATTGGAATGTAAGGGAAGGCGGCCAGGGTCCTCTGGGGGATCGTTTTCTGTTCCTGTTGGCAGTAAGCCTTGACTGAACTTTGTGTTTCCCTGCTGGGGGTGGGGGTTCCTGCAGTTCCTCTCCTTTGATAGGAATACCCAGTGTTAGGTCCACTGCCTGCCCAATCCACGTAAAACCATCATGCATGAAAGCTGAGGGAAGATGGTGCTAATTCCACAAACAAATCTTTACCATGTGGTTGAGGAAAGTTCACTTTCATTTGGGAGGTAAGAGGAACTGCTGGTGGGACTGCCTGTCTGGGGCCACCGTGGGCGTTTCCTCACACCCTCCCTGCTCCGTCCTGCCTCAGATGGGGATGGTGTGCTCAGTGCCGCTCACTGCCACTGCTGGAAGGAGTGCAAGACTCAGGTGGAAGGAGCAGGAGGAAAAGCCTTCGAGCAGGGGGAGCAGACCCCAGCCTGTGGGGGTAGGACACGGCCGCAGCCCCTTGTTCACTGCTGTCTGAAGCTGCTTTCCCGCCCCAGAGAGCAGCAGAGTGGAGGAGTGGTGACCGGGGCTTGGGGGCCTGCCGAGCCTAGAATGTTTGACAGAGATGTTGCCCACCGGCCTCACAGCAGCCATTCTGCAGCCTGCATTAGCGCGGCACGGACGCGTCACGCCTAGAGCCCGCCCGGCGGTCTCTCTTGACCCAGAGACGCTGCAGGCCAGAGACCTTTCCCTGCCCAGACTCCCTTCCTCAGATTCTTCCTTTTGCAGACACACAGGAGTCCTCCCTTGACATGAGTGAGGTAAACACGTTTATTTTAGCATATTTCCCTGTGTTTGTGGCTTCACGTAGACATCCCGTGTTTTCGCGTGTCCCCCTGGAGAAATGTGCAGAGACTGATTCTATGTCTCAAGGA
Source organism: Ailuropoda melanoleuca (assembly GCF_002007445.2). Taxonomy (NCBI): domain Eukaryota; kingdom Metazoa; phylum Chordata; class Mammalia; order Carnivora; family Ursidae; genus Ailuropoda; species Ailuropoda melanoleuca. The sequence continues at coordinate 58,606,336 of NC_048221.1, read as the reverse complement.
TTTGACTTGAGCTCTGTCTTCTCCCCACCCCCCGCCACTATTGGGTTACTCATTTTCCCATTTCTGTCAGTTTTCCTGCTCATTCTGTAGAAAAATACCCTTGCAGGCCGCATAGGTCAGCTCAGGCTTTTCAGAGTGAAACCTGGCAGGGGCAGAGCGCAGGAATGGGCCGACCACCAAGAAGGGGCACGAAGGCCTTTGCATGGCTGGCTTTGTCCCAAGTCCTTCTGTTAGAGGAACACACCTTTCCTATTCCAGTGGATTCCATTTGTAGTGTTAACACCTTTGTGTGCTGAGACACTGTCCCCCTTGCTGAGTCATAGCAGAGTCAATAAGAAAAGATTATTCAGGAAAAAAAATCTTTCCAAAAGTAGTTATTTTGAAGGAATTCCAGTGGAAGGAGTGAAGGGGAGAAGTCCCAAGTACAAAGAATTTAGGGAACAGGAAATAAAAAAAAACCCATAAATTCTTCCTTAAAGCAGTATGGAATGTCTTTTTTCCCTGTTCATCTTACTGGTAATTGCCATGGGTTCCAGCACGGAATAAGACTCTACCTTCTGTTTTTCACTATGTATGTTAAAATTGTAAGTATGAAATGACAATTCTAAAACTCTGTCCCCCATATATGATTTTTAAAGGATTATTTTGGAAGCTATCAGGTATGCTTAGGGCTTACTAATTAAACAAAAATAACATCGCTGTGTTTTTACATTCAACGTGAGTATGCATGATCCCCAGCAAGACAAATAGCCGAGCAGTGTCAGAAGTACAATGCCAGCTTCCCACAGGCATCCCACGGGTATCCCATGGGTATCCCATGGAGGCCGGTGTCCAACCAGAGGTGAATTATTAGCAGAACTGGTGTTGGAGTAGGTCTGACTATTCCTTTATGATATGGTTCCTGCCATATGGGATTTTATTCTCCCGCTTTTGTAGGACAGCGTGGCCTCATAAAAAGGAGAGAAGTGATAGGGGCATCTAGCTGGTGTAGTCAGTTGAGCATCTGATTGTTGGTTTCCACTCAGATTGTGATCTCAGGGTTGTGAGATCAATCCCCGTGTCAGGCTCTACATTCAGCATAGAGTCTGCTTGAGAATCTCTCTCCCTTGCCCTCTGCCCCTCCTGCTTGTCCTCTCTCTCCCATTCTTAAATTAATAAATATTTAAAGAAAGAAAAAGAGAGAGTGGCATTTTAGTTCAAAACATGGCTGCCAATTTATTTACACATTTAAGAGAAATCACAGGGGCAGGAGAAATGGCAGAGCCATTAACACAAGGTGGCTTCTCAGCATTTGCAGCCCATGATAGGAGTTGAATTAATCGCTATGTCTAATCTTGGCCCATATTTGATCAAAGGATGTTGTGGAAACTTGGGGTGCCTGGCTGGCTCAGTCAGTGGAGTGTGCAACTCTTGATCTCAGGGTTGTGAGTTCCAGCTCCACGTTGGGTGTAGAGATGACTTACAAATAAAATCTTTAAAAAGTAAAAAGAATATGGCAGAAACTTGATGGCTGATGGTGACAGGTGATCAGTGGGTAGGAGAGCTCCCCATCTTACTCATGTTTTTCCTTCTGTTACACTCTGGACTTTCCATTGGGCTATCATAGCACATCTGTATCATTTCATGTCCGAATTTCCCATTTGAGTGTAAGCATCAGGAAGTAAGGGGATGTAGTTTCGTTCATTTTTTTTAATCTCTTGCATCTATCACAGAAACATTCATTAAATGGATGAGCACATTGTACGAGGTGATCCCTCTAAAATGTCACTTTAGAGAGAAGCCTGTTCTGGACAAGGTCTCTGTGAGACCGCTTTGCTAAAATGAAATCATCATACAAATCCAAATAAGGTAGGGCTTTTGTTATGTTTAGAGTGCCTCCTTGTTAGGCTTAAAATATCTGCTTTCTGGGAGTCCAAACAGCGATGAATGCTCTGATTTGCAAACATTTCATCACCGGGTTACAAATTCAGAGCCTTTCTGGAGGGATTGAAACTACACGTTTTCACCGTCTGCTGGAAGGTCTGACTGTTGGGAGATGCTAGTCCTGTTCTCAGTTGGAGTCTGGCCTGTCGGTGGTTGATGTCAGAGCACGGTGCTGGGAAGAGCCAGTGCAGAGCTGTCCCGCCTTCCTCGTTTGGAGCTGGCTACGAAGAGTGACGTGATTGGAAGCCTCGGTAATACTAGTGGGTCCCAGGGCTTGGCAGGGATGGCTCTGGATAGGAGGGGTCCCTGTTCGGAGAGGGACTACCTGCAGTAAATCCTTATGCTTGATGGTCACCTTCTCCTGACTTCTGGTGGCTTATAGCTGTCCGTTGTGAGCCGAGCGGGCCCGACAGTCTGATATGGGGGTGGGCCAGGTGGAGCCCCTGGGTGGTGCAGATGCATTTGGACAGGCTCATGAGAATCCTGGGAACGTGGTGTTGCCCCCAGACGACCTGCCTGAGTTGGGCAGGTGGCTGTGATCTTGCAAATCTGCGCTCGTCTGGGTCATTAAATTTTCTGAGCTCCAACTTCAGGGTGAGTCATTAGAGGTAGCTTTTCCCTTCAAGCAGTGATACTTTTATCGGGGAAGACACTATGCATTTGGAAATGGAAGCAGACCTCACAGGTTCTCATGTGCCTAATGAGGAAGGTGGGAAGAATGGGAAGAGGCAAGGAGGCTGCCTCATGTGGCCAGTTGGGGTGATGAGAGATGGCAGTCCTCTGAGGCTCCTGTTTGACCTCTGGGTGTCACTCCTGGGGCTGGTCATGGCTCTGCCCTTGAGAAACACACTTCATCTTGAGATTTTCCCTGCTCATACTTTTAAAATAAAGAGGCAAAATCATTTCCAGACTTCTAGAGTAAGCTTATAATTTGTTAAGAAGCCTGTGGAAGCCTTGCAGGTAGGTCCTGACCATGTCAGTGGGCTTTGGCATGATGTTCACATTAAATCCTTATAGTAGGAGTTGATTCTAGATCCTTATGAAGATATGCTTCGTTCTTATCCTTCAGCAAAGATGGGTGTCTGTGCTCTCCAGACACGAACTGGCAGGTGAACTGAAACCATTGGGTTCAAGAGTAGTCCCCTTCTCTTTTCCTTCACCCCCTTCACCTTTCTTCCACCCCCAACCCACACCTCTGGCAACCACCTATCTGTTCTCTGTATCTGTGAGCTTTTTTTTTCTTTTAGATTTAGATTTAATGAAATCATATGGTCTTTGTCTTTCTCTCTCTGACTTTTATCAGTCAGCTTAATGTCCTCCAGCTCCATTGATGTTGTCACCACTGTAGGATTTCCTTCTTTTGTATGGCTGAATAATATTCCATTGTGTGTGTGTGTGTGTGTGTGTGTGTGTGTGTGTGTGTGTATACCACATTTTCTTTATCTGCCCATCCATTGATGGACACATAGGTTGTTTCCATGTCTTGGTTATTGTAAATGCTGAGATGAATATGGAGGTGCAGATAGCTCTTTGGGTTAATGACTTCATCTCCTTTGAATATATGCCCAGAATTGCAATTGTTGGTAGATCTATTTTTAATTTTTTGAGGAACCTCCATACTGTTTTCCACAATGGCTGCACCAGTTTGTATTCCCACCAACAGTGCACCAGGGGTCCCTTTTTCCACATCCTCTCCAGCTCTCATTGTTTCTTGTCTTTTTGATATTAGCCATTCTGACGGGTATAAAGTGATATCTCATTGCGGCTTTGATTTGCGTTTCCATGTGGTTAATGACGTTGAGCATCTTTTCATGTCTGTTGGCCATCTGTATGTCTTCTTTGGAAAAATGTCTATTCAGGTCCTCCGACCATTTTTTGATTGGATTGTTTGGGGGCTTTTTGCTGTTGAGCTGCATGGTTCTTTATATGTTTTGGATATTAACTCTTTATAGGTATATGATTTGCAAATGTCTTCTCCCATTCAGTGGGTACCCTTTTGTTTTCTCGCCGGTTTCTGTCATCCAGGAGAGGAGCAGTGACTCCCCTTTCTTTCAGCCTGCTGTGATGCCTCCCAAGATGGGCCTGGTGAGAAGCCATTAGGGTTGTAAACCCTACTTATGGCCTGCTTCCTGATAGAAAATAGGCCTGGAAGGGACAACTCTGTCTTGCCAGTGTTAAGACCTCATTGAGAATGGTCTTTGCAAGTGTGCTTATGGCCCTCTGCTGTATCTCCATGGCTCCTTACTGACCTCAGTCTTCCTCACCTCCTCGAGAGAAAGGTAGGGTTTGAGTGTCTGGGAGAAAGGCAGTACATGGGTTTGTATAAGGGAACTCACCTTTGGTCATCAAAGGCTGCTCCTTTGTTGCCTGGTGGCTGAGGAGTCATCAAAGAAGGCAGTCTTTTCTATGGAGCAGTGTTGTTATGATCTCTACGAATACTATCTAATGATACCAAGTTGTAACTTTCTTTGTGGTTAAAAAGCATGAACAGACATTTTTCCAAAGAAGACTTACAGATGGCCAAAAAACACATGAAAAGATGCTCAGCGTCACTCATCATCAGGGAAATGCAACTCAAAACTACAATGAGATATCACCTCATACCTATCAGAAAGGCTAAAATCAACAACACAAGAAACAACAGGTGTTGGTGAGGATGTGGAGAAAGGGGAAGCCTCTTGCATTGTTGGTAGGAATGCAAACTGGTGCAGCCACTGTGGAAAACAATACGGAGTTTCCTCAAAAAGTTAAAAATAAAACTACCCTACAGTCCAGCAGTTATACTACTAGGTATTTACCCAAAGAATACAAAAATACTAATTCGGAGGGATACATGTGCCCCAAAGTTTATAGCAGCATTATCTACAACAGCCGAATTATGGAAAGAGCCCAGATGTCCATCGATAGATGAATGGGTAAAGAAGATGTGGTATATATATATATATATATATATATATATACACACACATACACATATATATACACACACACACACACAATAGAATAACTTAGCCATCAAAAAGAATGAAATCTTGCCATTTGCTACAACATGGATGGTACTAGAATGTATTATGCTCAGACAGAGAGAGACAAATACCATATGATTTCACTCATGTGGAATTTAAGGAACAAAACAAATGAGCAAAGGGTAAAAAAAGATAGAGAGAGGCAAACCAAGAAACAGACTCTTAACTATAGAGAACAAACTGGTGGATACCAGAGGGGAGGTGGTGGGGGGATGGGTGAAATAGGCAACGGGGACTAAGGAGTGCACTTGTGATGAGCACTGGGTGATGTGTGGAGTGTTGAATGACTGTATCACACACCTGAAACTAATATTGCACTGTATGTTAACTAGCTGAAATTTAAATAAAAACTTTAAAACATCAACCTGTCTTCCAGAATTTAACACCATTTTGGGATATATTTGTACTCACCGGGAAGTAGGTGTATTATTTTTGTTAAGTTTATAAGAGCCTTCCACTGTTGGCGTGAAATTAATTTCTGAGCCTGCAGAAATTTCAGGAAGTGCTCTCTCGTTCTGTGTTATGAGGATGATGGTGGTGGTGAAGGTGAGGAAGGTGAAGATCACCACAACCAGGTCTCTGAGGAGGAGGACGCGTTGGTCACAGGGAAGGAGGCCGCAGGGGCTTCTTGTCTACTCTGTGCTAACTTGTTCACGGGTCCACTTTCTTTCGTGCTTCCTCAAAAGCATATGGACTGATGCATACGGTTACTTTGTGCTGAACAAACTGCCCCTTCGCAAGTAAGGTAGCTCCCTGCAGGGATAGGAGAACTGGGTAACATGTCCGAACATAGTAGGAATTTCACTGTTTCTGTGACATTAGTTAAGTAGCAAAAATTGTGAATTTCTTTAACTCAGAGACCGTAATGCATTAACTGATGATGAGTGAACTGTCACCTCCTGTTTACTTGAGGGTAGTGATATTAGGCCTTTATCTTCACATGGCCCATAGCCATTATCGCTTTTGATAACTGTGGCGTTTTGGCCAAAACACTTTACGAGAAACTACAATTGACATGTCTTTGAAAGCTTGCTTAGGATGTAAGGTGTTCTTGAGTGTGGCTTGTGGGTGGCAGTTGATAAGGCAGACAGGACTCAATTCAGAGTAGCTGGCCTCCAGGCTTGCCACTAACAAGTGTTGTAATTTTACACGCACTGTTACTGCCTTTTCTGCAGATGAGTGGCGTGATATTTTCTGAGGATTTGTCCTGCTCCAAATCTGAGACAGTCCTTTGGTCATGAAACCAGTATTTGTTGAGCACTAAGTGTGTGCCAGGCACCGAGGGGAAAGTGCTGAAGAGGCCCAACCTGCTTCCCTGAGGAAGCTGGAATTCAGTTGCTCAGGGCAGATTTCCAAGTGGGGAGAGAAGTAGCCTGGTCTTCCCCTCAGACAACGAGCTGGACTCACCTTCTGCAGTTCAGAGAGGAAAGAGGGTGTGCGGGCTGTCCTCAGTCTGCAGCCTCGCCCTGCTGTGAAACACAGTGGGCTAGGGGCTCAGAGGCACCCAGGGGAACAAGGTGTGCTCCCCAGGAGCAAGAAACCTGGTGGGAGGGAGGTTTTGCAGCCAAGTGTGTCCAAGCTTGGGAGCAAGGGAGTCTGTATTTTGCCTTGGTTCATCGAAGTCCCACTTTTATGTTACGTCCCTGCCGTTCGACTTATGTTTTCTTGAGTAATTTACAGAGTTTAAATGGCACATCAGATTTTTGTTGGTTGCATATTTGTCTAGTTGAATGTCCTTTTATCTCCCTGCCACATCTGTCTTGTCTACAGTCTGTTAAGAATTCAGAGTTTTTGTCATCTTCAAACAAAATGGTGCACTTTGCTGTTAGTTACTCTGTAGGTGCGGAGAAAATTAGATGGGTATTGCCTTGAAGTACTCTTTCCTACCAAGGATGATTTCCCCCATGCTCCATGCTTTTGCTTCTTTCTTTCTGTCTTTCTTATGAGGACACTTGGCGCTTGGCTCGCAGGCACCTGGAGGCCACCTCTGCACATGGTGGGACAGTGAAATGCGTGAGAACACGAAAGAGATGCTGCCGTTTCCTTCTGTTACCTGTGCAGAACTGCACTGGGGACATTTCCTATTGGGGAACAACATCCAGGGCTCTCCAGGCTTGTTTGGTCTGAGCCGGTGGGAGTTTGGTCCTGGTGATGCTTTTCAGAGCTCCGCCCCTCAGAGTGGCCGCTGGGCTCCGGCCGCTGCTCCCCACATGGCCCTCCTGGGCTTGCAGGGCCTAAACACACTCCCAGCTGGGGAGGAAAAGAGTGGATTGCTTGCTCTGAGCTGGCATCGCTTTCACGAAACGAAGGCATTCTATTCAGGTTTTATATGGATTCATTTGTGAAAACCTCATTTTGTGTTCCCATAAAATACATGAACATGCAGAGAACTGAATCATAAATACTTCTTTTGGTTGTGGTAAAACGGTTTCTTCTCAGTGTGATTTTGAGCTGAGTTGCCCCTGTTTTCCAATCCAAGGCACTGTCCAGGACTGTGGGCTTCCTGATGGCCTGTTTGGTTGCTTGCTTTGGAGCAAGAAGAAAATTTGATATGCACGGCATTTCCAATGAAATGACCCAGAGGCAAAGCAGGACGGAGAGTTTCTCCCCATCAAAGCCATCTGGAATGTACTGATGAGTAAGCTGAAAATTAACCGCCAAGTGGCAAGACTCGCAGGCATCCAAGTTTCTTGAGCACAGCTGCTGATGCATTGAGTCACTGAACATCTCAGCTGCAGGAGAGACCACTCGGACCACCATCCTCAGCACTGGGCATGCGTGTACCTGAAAAGTATCTGTCAGCCCTCCCTTGGGTCAGTGCATCAGAACTCTGTGTTCTTTATGCACTCACCTTAACTTCCCTTTCTTTCTGTCTGTGGTGGTCACCCCTTTTCTGTGGCTATGTTTATTATTTAAAAATATTTAAAAAAATTTATTGCAATATCAAACTTTATCCTCCCTGGTGAATGAAAAATATCCTTTAATTTGTAATTTGCCCCCTCCCTCCTTCCCACTCTCCCTTCCTTCCTGGATTTGTTATTCTAAATAATATGAATTACCACCCGTGTTGATGGTTTTAATCAGCTGCACTACTTGCTGGAGAGTGTGGACAGGGCGGCAGTTGCTTGCAGTCTGGAGTGGCTGTCCTCTGTGCCGGGCTCTTCCTTTTCCTTCTTGTGACGTCAAGTGGGGACACGGCACATCTGTCCAGGTGAAGCTCTGGAGGGAGAGCTGACCACGTGTGGATCATGGGTTGCAGAAGTGGCCTCCGTAGTCTGCTGGTCTCAGCACCTAACCTCATGGTGTATATTACAGAAGAGGATTGTTTTGGGTAAGGCCAGTATATCTTTTCCAAAAAGTATATGCAAGCTCAAAGTAATTGCTTGGCTGTGGATGTAGTTGTTATGGCTACTGTGCTTGCCATATTGTAACATTGTGTGTCTCTTTACACAGACAAGACTTCACCAAAATGCCAACACCAGTCATCTCTAGGTGGTGGGACTTCAGGGGAATTTTAACTTTCTTCTTTATGCTTTTTTAAAATTTTTCATGGTGAGCATATGTATAATTTTTTTTTAACTCAGGTTAAAGAATTTATAATCTTTCAGAGTTTTAAACTCATTTTCTTCATAGACATCGACTATGGACTGAGTCATAGGTGTTAAAATTATAGAATTGTAGAGTTGGAAAGAACCTTAAAGATTGCCAAGTTCAGAACTCATAATTCAGGTGGGAAGTGGCAGAGCCTACACCTGGGTTCTCTCCTTTTATTTTATTTTTTTTAAGATTTTATTTATTTGAAAGAAAGGGGAAGAGGGAGGGGGGAAATCTCAAGCTCTGCTTATCGCGGAGCCCCACGTGGGGTTCAATCTCATGACCCTGAGATCGTGACTTGAGATCAAGAGTTGGATGCTAACATAATATGATAAAAAATAATTAAAAAAAAAAGAGTTGGATGCTTAAGTGACTGAGCCACCCAAATGCCCCAAGGGTTCTCTCCTTTTGGTTCTAGCTCTTGGGGCCATTCAACCACCAGCCAAGCCATCCTTGACCTGGGTGTCTGTTATATGACTATTTCAGATAGAGGTAGGTTATTCTGGTTTGGGATAATTTGGACAAAAGCCATAGTTCCTTATTTCCTTTGCAGTTACTCACAGATGATATTTAAGACCAGGGCTTGGCAAACTACAGCCCGTTGGCCAGCTTCCCGTTTCTAGAAATGAAGCTTATTATTATTGGAATGGAGCTCTGGCCCCTTGTTTACACATTTCTATGGTTGCTTTGGGACTGCAACAGCAGTGGTGGGTGGTTGCAACAAAGACCCATGGCCTGCGAAGCAGAGAGAGTTCCCTCTCCTGACCTTTCAGATCAGTTTGTCAACGCCTGTTAAAACTCATAAGACCTGTGACAAGGACCATAAATATAAGAATGGGAAGTCTACTCTTTGGGGTAAAACAGTCCAGGAGAGAACAGAGACCAGCACCAGCTTGCCTCTGCTGTTCGGATCATCTCAGTTTCAGCCCCCTTGACCAAAGGCGTGAGATGGGGCTGGAAAGCTACTGTTGTCCTTGGGAGTGGATGTTAAAACTCAGCTCTTTTGCTGTGTTACTTCATCTGGAATGTTCTCATTAGGAATGTGGAATCTGGTGTGGGCCAACTCTTATGCCCTTTAAAGCAGATGTCAAGTTCAGGCCGTGGGCACTAAGTACTGGAGACTGGAATCTGCAGTGGAAAATACTATTTGGGCTTAATTCAGATGAAATATCAGAAGACAGCCAAGCCGTGCAGTCTGGTAGGCTCCTTCTGCAGTGTCCTCACAACCGGTCCCACATGTGCAGTGGCCCCAGGTGCCCCCAGGATAGGAAGGCCAGACACACAGCAGAGCCTCCCAGCCAGAGGTGCTGGGTGCCAGGGAGTCCCCCGAGCCATTTTAGCGTTCCCGAGAGTGAGTGGACGTTGGACACTTGTCTGTGACAGGCCAGCATGCACGGAGAGAAAGATTAAGTTGTATTTTTTGGCAGAAGGGGAAAAGGAGCTAATATTTGGGTATGCTTCCTTTGTGCCAGTCAGGGTGCTGGATTTTTTTTTTTTTTAAAGATTTTATTTATTTATTTGACAGAGGGAGAGACAGCCAGCGAGAGAGGGAACACAAGCAGGGGGAGTGGGAGAGGAAGAAGCAGGCTCCCAGCAGAGGAGCCTGACGAGGGGCTTGATCCCATAACGCCGGGATCACGCCCTGAGCCGAAGGCAGACGCTTAACGACTGAGCCACCCAGGCGCCCCAGGGTGCTGGATATTTTTTATTTCATTTCACATTTTCCTTCACATGGCCTCATTGCAGTTGGTAGCTAGTATCTCTGCTTTGTAGCTGGGGTGTGGGTGGGGGTGGAGCAGGGCTGAAGCTCAGAAGTGCTGGTGAGGGGCCCAGCAAGGCCTACAGCTGAGAACTGTGGTCTTTCTACTACATCACATGGTGTCTGAAACTCCCTTGGTGTAGCCACGGAGTTCCTATCCAGAGGGCAGAAGCCTTGACTGGCAATTGTATATGTTTGGTAAGGAATTGGAAGATGAATGGTTAATAAATGCAGTTTATTTGGAAGATAAAGTTATTGCAAGATGGGGCTAATGAATTGAGATGGGCCATTTCAGTGGCATCTTCAGAGGCAGGGTTGAGACTCAGCCTTATCATTGTGGAGAACAACCCCCTGGAGACATGCTGGGAGGACTTTGAGGCCGTGTTTCAGGACTGGCAACAGCACTGGACAGAAGGTTCTGTCTTTCTCTCCATATATTTTGGGTTGCCTTTGGGCTTGTTCAACAGTGATGCCGTCTAATAGGGAGAGTCCTTCTAGTTGCCTAAAAAATGATGTGTTTGGAAGGTGCTTTCTACCTCTTTGAAAAATAATACATTGTGCAGTTGTCTTTGGGCTTCCATGAGCAGCCTTTCATTGAGTCTGGCAATGGAAACCCATACAGAAAGTATTTTGAGATGCCGCTGAAAAATGCATTCATGTCTGCTTGTAGTCCTGGTTGTATTCAATCCTGTTGAAGCCCGGGACCCACTTAGAATCCAGACTGTGAATTGGAATCATCAGCCCCAGAGCCAATGAGAGGTCAGTTTGGTGCCATGGACTGTGGGGCTTCCCTCTTGCTTTGGCTGGTTTTATCATTGCCCCTGCTCCCTTCCCCCTTTAGTGCTCAAATCTTTGCATAGCTTTACCTTGATGAAATCTCTGAGGGATCTGTATTTCATCCTTTGTCATGGAAATGGAAAAGGTTAGCTTTCTGAAAAGTTACTGCTCCTGAAGTTAAGCACCCCTGAAAGTAAATACAGATTTCTTTTCTTTTCTTTTTTTTTTTTTCAGAAAACTTTTTTGAATGTTTATTGACTGTTAATAAACCATGAATTTAATTCTCAAGTTGCTATGAATGTTTCTTTTTATTTTATTTTATTTTATTATGTTAATCACCATATAGTACATCCCCAGATTCCGATGTAAAGTTTGATGCTTCATTAGTTGCGTATAACACCCAGTGCACCATGCAAATACGTGCCCTCCTTACTACCCATCACCAGTCTATCCCATTCCCCCACCCCCTCCCCTCTGAAGTCTTCAGTTTGTTTCTCATAGTCCATAGTCTCTCATGTTTCATTCCCCCTTCTGATTACCCCCCTTTTCTTTATCCCTTTCTTCCCCTACCGATCCTCCTAGTTCTTATGTTCCATAGATGAGAGAAATCATATGATAATTGTCTTTCTCTGCTTGACTTATTTCACTTAGCATTATCTCCTCCAGTGCCGTCCATGTTGCAGCAAATGTTGAGAATTCGTTCTTTCTGATAGCTGAGTAATATTCCATTGTATATATGGACCACAGCTTCTTAATCCAGTCATCTGTTGAAGGGCATCTCGGCTCCTTCCATGATTTGGCTATTGTGGACAATGCAGCTATGAACATTGGGGTGCATATGGCCCTTCTCTTTACTACGTCTGTATCTTTGGGGTAAACACCCAGTAGTGCAATGGCTGGGTCATAGGGTAGTTCAATTTTTAACTTTTTAAGGGACCTCCACACTGTTTTCCAGAGTGGCTGTACCAACTTGCATTCCCACCAACAATGTAGGAGGGATCCCCTTTCTCCACATCCTCTCCAACAATTGTTGTTTCTTGCCTTGTCTATCTTTGCCATTCTAACTGGCGTAAGGTGGTATCTCAGTGTGGTTTTGATTTGAATTTCCCTGATGGCTAATGATTTTGAACATTTTTTCATGTGTCTGTTAGCCATTTGTATGTCTTCATTGGAAAAGTGTCTGTTCATATCTTCTGCCCATTTTATGATTTGTTTATTTGTTTCTCGTGTATTGAGTTTGAGAAGTTCTTTGTAGATCTTGGATACCAGTCCTTTATCTGTGGTGTCCTTTGCAAATATATTCTCCCATTCCGTGGGCTGTCTCTTAGTTTTTTTGACTGTTTCCTTGGCTGTGCAGAAGCTCTTTATCCTGATAAAGTCCCATAAGTTCATTTTATCTTTTATTTCTCTTGCCTTTGGAGATGTGTCGTGAAAAAGGTTGCTCTGGCCGATGTCATAGAAGTTGTTGCCTATGTTCTCCTCTAGAATTTTGATGGATTCCTGTCTCACATTGAGGTCTTTCATCCATTTGGAGTTTATTTTTGTGTATGGTGTGAGAGAGTGGTCAAGTTTCATTCTTTTGCATGTAGCTGTCCAATTTTCCCAGCACCATTTATTGAAGAGACTGTCTTTTTTCCACCGGATGTTTTTTCCTGCTTTATCAAAGATTAGTTGCCCAAAGAGCCGAGGGTCCATTTCTGGGTTCTCTATTCTGTTCCATTGGTCGATGTGTCTGTTTTTGTGCCAGTACCATGCTGTCTTTGTGATCACAGCTTTGTAGTACAGCTCGAAATCCGGCATTGTGATGCCCCCAGCTTTGTTTTTCCTTTTCAACAGTTCCTTGGAGATTCGGGGCCTTTTCTGGTTCCATACAAATTTAAGGACTATTTGTTCCAGTTCTTTGAAAAATGTCCTCGGTATTTTGATCGGGATAGCATTGAAAGTGTAGATTGCTCTGGGTAGTATGGACATTTTAACTATGTTAATTCTTCCAATCCATGAGCATGGAATATTTTTCCATCTTTTTATGTCTTCCTCAATATCTTTCAAAAGTGATCTATAGTTTCTAGCATATAGGTCCTTTACGTCTCTGGTTAAGTTAATTCCAAGGTAACGCATGGTTTTTGGTGTTATTGTAAATGGGATGGATTCCCTAATTTCTCTTTCTTCAGTCTCGTTATTCGTGTATAGAAATGCAACTGATTTCTGGGCATTGATTTTGTATCCTGCCACCTTACTGAATTGTTCTATAACTTCTAATAGTTTGGGAGTGGATTCCTTTGGGTTTNGCAGTTGCCTGTCTCAGCAGGAAGCATCGTGAATTGGCACGTGCAATCCGTTTGTTCATTTTCTCAACAAGTGTCTACTGAGAGCAAACAAAGGTGAGCTCATAGCTTCCCTTAACAAAGCTAGTTCTGTGACTATTTTCAACGAGCAGCAAATCCAAAATCGTGTTATTGCTTTGGTTTAAAAGTGAAATCTGAGGAGAAACATAAGGATCTCCAGAATCAGTAAAAGAGCACAACTGAAGTGAGTAATTTTGAACAGTGTGACCTATAGGATTAATAGAAAGGCATCCTGAAGTAGGGAATAATTCAGTCTTTACTAACTTCAAGCTGTCACGCCAGTAGATTAGTTTTTTAACATGCATTTTGGTTTTGCATTTTAATTATTTATTGGATAAGTGTTGATTTATTTTTCCTGGGAGTCCTTTGAACATTTTGTGGTAATACTTCATTGGTCTGGATCACTTACATTGAAGCAAATCAAAGAGCAAGGAGGAAAGATCCACAGGGTCCACAGGTACTCCATATGTATGTCCCTGAGACACAATCTGTCTTTGCCTGGGGCCTAGTCTCCTTTTGCTTTGGAAAAATTCACTTAGTCAGCTTGCATGTCCTTGGTGCCTGCTCTTTGCTTGGCACAGTGATAAATACTGAGAATTCGAAGGGTAATAACCAATATGCAACCTAGTGGGGGAGGAACAGACTGCTCAGTAATTATTTTGTAATGCTTGAGTTAAGTGGTAATTGTAGAGGTTCATAAAATATATAAAAGTGCAGAGGAGGAAGTCAATTAATGGAAAGGTCATTTCAGAGTGGGCTGGATGGAGGTGTTTTGAGAGAAGACAGATGAATGGTAATGAAAGAGGTACTCCAAGCAGAAAGAGCACCAGCTGCAAAGGCATGTTATGTTTGTTTTTTTGTTGTTTATTTGTTTTTGTTTTTGCATGTTATGTTTTTAGGAGACCAAGAGTTGTTCACAGTTTCTGGAACAAAAGGCGTCAAGGGCATAGAAGCAAGAAAGGGGCTGCTGTTTAGGCAGAAGAGTCTTACTTTATAGGTGGCAGGATCTTGTCGAATGGCTTTTGGCAAGATGATGTGCATTCAGTGGAGACAGATCCCCGTGGCCGGAGGGTGAGGCTGGCGGCAGGAGAACACTTAGGAGACTTCGTACTCTCCATGAGACATGTTGGCCCCCACTACGGTGGTGGAGGTGGGAAGAGATGAATGAGGACCCGACCAGGGTGTAGTAGAGAGAGCCCTCCCCTGGGGTTGGGTGATTAGGCTTCTCCCCACTTTGTCCCCTGTTTGCCCTGTGACCTGGGGTCAGTGACTTTTAACTGTTCCAAAATCCGAGACAATAATCTCTGTTTAGTGGAAAAGGTCACCCATGTAGTGATCTATTTGTCAGCGATGGTGAGATTACTCCCAAAGAGAGGTCTTTTCCTTAAAGACCTATCCAACCCTGAGGTCAGGATTAGGGACACTGTTTTCTCATATGTAAACACAGGAGGAGCAAAACCCCCGTGCAGGATTATGAAGCAGTAAGATTAAATTCCTAGCATAGGACTGGTGCCTAGAAATGGCCAGTGAATGGTGGTTTTCTTTCATACCTATAAAGGACACTTGTGGTGGAACCAATTAATGTAACCAACTACGCCCTGCCCCCGCATGGGTTAATTGTGTATGAAATAGTTTTGGGCAGGGATTTCTTAACTTAGGACCCGTGGCTCCCAAGAGGGCCGGTGAATGGGCTGGGAAGGGGACATGAATGACCCGTTGGTGCCATGTGACTGCCAATGTCATGATGGACTTGGGAGGCTTTTCTTTCCTGGGGTGTGTGGCCATCAGGTTCCCGTGGGGGTGCATGATCCCCACAAGGTTAGAGTCAGCGATATGGGGGGATCTGGAAGGATGACATGGTGTGTGTGACAGGTGGGAGGGAGATGGTTAGATGTCTAGGACTGTGAAGTCCTGCTCTTGTAAAGGAATCTAAAAATTCCTCAGATAACTTAGGGTAGGAATACTCAGAGGAAAATTATAGGAGCTCCCTTCCGCTTGATCTTCTGGCAGATTTTAGATGTAAGGAATATCAAAGCCTATTTATTAGACAAAGCAATTTGTTTGATTTATTTTGGCTGACTGCCTGATGACTTGTAGGTCAAGAGCAAGTAAGCTTGCTTGTTTAATCCATCTTCCTCCCTTGAGGTGGGATCTCATTACTAAATTGGAAATTTCTAGGGAGAAGGAGTCTCATTTGATTTGTCTTTCTGTCTCCCGAAGCATCTAACTAATCAGAAAGCCAGAAGGCCTAATGACCTAAATCTTTTCTCCTAATGTTTCAAGTCTGTTTCTATGTTAAGGTATAAGCAAAACAAACAAATACATCCTAAAACCAGACACTCCTTCCTATACGTGAACGAGATCTGCCCTGTTATACTACAAGTCTAGCTTTACTTCGAGTGAGGAGAAGATAAGAGACACCATTCTACCAAGCGAGATATCTTTATATGGACTTCACACATTGCAGTCATGTTCTGAAACTGCTTTGGGAACACAGGGGGCACATTTTTATCCTCCCCATTGGTTTAATTTTTAGAGCTCTCTTACGTATGTTCTCTATGTAATTTTGAACGGCCCGAGTGAATACATAGAGCCTGTCGTAGGCCTGCCGTCCACTGAGCATGTTGGAGGAGGAAGGGTGGGTCCTCTTAGATCTGCCGCTGTGCTGCTAACAGTGTGCTGTGTCTTCGTGTGAGCCTTAGATCACTGCAGCAGATGCTCGAGACACATTGTATTTGGATAGTTTACATTCTCTACGTGTATGATTCAGAGATTATTCCCAGTATTGCTATGTATTATGTCAACTTTCTGGCACAAGATTGTTGAACTCAAATGTGGCATTTTTCAAAATCAAAAGGGTCCGCAGTAGGAGAGCTAGGCAGACCTAACCACTTGGCTCTTGGCTTACTTACCATATTCTTCTCCTTTCCGTCCCTGGAATTCACTTTGTTAAATTTCTTGTGCTGTTCACTTAGATCTAATTAACATTTTTAACTGGCATGTTGTGTAGTTCTGGAAACTGCTTATTAGATTTCATAGGTGTCTCTGGCAGCACAAAATGTTTCATGAGCAAAATAATTGTGTTACAGTGAAATGAATATGTACGTATTCGCTGAATTAATAAATGAGTTAAATGATGACCTTATGGAAACCTGAGAAAGTGGTTATGGACTTTCTTTTCAGTGTAAAATACTGAAATTGAGTTTTTGTGTATGGATGGAGATTTTGGAGGAAAGAATTGTGCTTTTTTTTTTTTTTAGAATATAATAATAATACTGTGTGCATGTGTGCGCGCGCAAGCACGCGCTTAACCAGAATGAAAGTCCGTAAGTAAAATGGGATTCACATCCTTTGACTGAGCCTCGGAAGAATCTAGAATGCCTTGGCAGCTGAAAGTGGGTAGGATGTACAGTGTCTCTGACCAGGAAACCAGGTATCTCACAGCTCTGTAGTAATCGAGATGCTCAAAATTAGGTTCTAACTTCTATTCCATCAAGCAGCCCTTTTCCTTCTCTGATTCTAGAAGCGATGGTCAAGGGGTAAGAGGGTGATGTAAAGGAAGGTGGTTAGGAGACTTTTGGAGTGGCTGAGACCAAGTCTAAACTCTCCTGCAGTGAATGGAGAAGCAGAGTCCTAGAGGCCATGACTTGCCTGGGGCTGTGGTCCCAGGAACTCTTAACTGCCAGCGCAGGGGCTTCTTGCCTGAACCACACTGTCTCCTACGCTCAAAGTGTTCCTTGTAGGAGGAAAATAGGAGAACCAAAAAAAAAAAAAAAAAAAAAAAAAAAAAATCAGTGAAAATTAACAAGGGCATTGAAAGCAGAGGCTGGATTGTTTTGGCCCAAAGGTAGTTTTTAAAGACTTCTTTGGTTGTGAGAATAGACTCAAATCCCTCAAGTGGCGGAGACTTACTGTAAGGTCTCCCCTGCATGGGGACCCTGGCACAGCTGAACACTGGGCCTCAGAAGAGGCGGAACCATAGAAGAACCGACGGAGGGGGCAGCTGTCCTGCTGGATGGGAGGCTGTCGGTTCTGCCAGTCACGCGGCTGGGCTGCGTCCCATCTGCCGTCTTCTCTCTCTGCCTGTTCTACCACTGACCACTTCCTATTTCTGCTCTGTTTCTTCCCCTTCCTTCTCACAACCTCTGCCTCCAGCTCA
The DNA here is from genome assembly GCF_002007445.2 of Ailuropoda melanoleuca. Taxonomy (NCBI): domain Eukaryota; kingdom Metazoa; phylum Chordata; class Mammalia; order Carnivora; family Ursidae; genus Ailuropoda; species Ailuropoda melanoleuca. The sequence continues at coordinate 58,588,753 of NC_048221.1, read as the reverse complement.
TGCTGCTTTTCCTGATTTGGCAGATGGTGTCTGTGGCTGTCCTTGTCCTGTTTCCTGATTCCCTTTCCCAAAAGAGACCATCACATTGGCCCTGGAATAATTTCACAAAAGGCTTGAGTAGGCCATTAGCCAGTTAATGAACTGGCCCCTCTGGGGCCAAGTGACGTTCCCTGTCCAGTCAGCTGACAAGGCAGTCACGTGGGCCTCCGGGGCTGAGTCCAGGGCAGGCTTACCGGGAAGGGACTGCAAGGCACATGTTGAGAGCCCTTACGGGCTGCAATAGGTTTACTCTGAACAGGTTTCTCAAGTTGACAAAGTTCTCAGCTCACTTATCCCCTATTTGTCCCTTTTTGACAAGGTGCCCCTCCGATGGGCTGGCCTGCTCAATGAGACCCCCCCCCACCCCAAGGATACAGGCAGGCAGATGAAGTGAGAAGGAGGAGTGCAGTGGACAGGCCCTTCCAGCTCATCTGTTTTTAATGTTGGACTTCCGTGTCAGATTTTTTCAAATCAACTTGTTATTTTAGAATAATTTTAAATTTATGGAAAAGTTGAAAAAACAGTACAAAGAATTCCCGAATACCCATCACCCAAGTCTCCCCTAACATTAACATCTTACATTACCCTGGCACATTTGTCAAAACTAAGAAATTAACGTGGATGCATTACTATTAACTAAATTGCAGACTTTATTCAGATTTCACCAGTTTTCCACTCATGTGATTTTTCTGTTCTAGGATCCCATCAGAACACCACGTTGCATTTAGCTATGTAAAAGTTGGTGTGAAGAAAGGACTCAACTGCGAAACACACGCATACATACACACATACCACCACCACCAGCATAAGAACATAGAAGCCTACAGCCCCTTTCTCCTCCAGTCTGTCTAGTACTACATAATTTTACCAGATTCCTCTTCATCGAACCCACTTTTATTTCCTTCCTTTCTGCCTTAAGAACCCATAGTAGATGCCTGTTGTGGGACACATCAAATCCAAACTCCTACCAGGCACTTGGGCCTCCCACCCTTTGGTCCATAGGCTTCCCCACCCCTCCTTCTTCTCTAGCCAGGGGATTCTACCCCTCCCCTTCCCTGCCTTTGTTTTTGCTGTTGGTTTCCTTGCATCTCTGAGCATGCTTCCTGCATGTCACTTTCTGAAGACCATTTCTCCATGACACACCTTTGTTTGATGTCTGGGCAGGTATTAAGCTTACATTGTTAGTATATTCTCCGTTTTCCTTTTAGATCTTAGTGCAACCATACTGCCACATCTGTAAGGACTTGAGTGGCCTACCCGGACCTCCATGCTTGGCAGTGATGGAAACCATGCACTAGTTCAGTGATGTTCCCTTCTTGCTCAGGGGGAAGAGGATCCTGATTTTGGATTCAAAAAAATTCTCCGTGTGATAAACATGTATGTGCTGCAGCCAGAATAATGTTTAAAAATAATGCTAAGCCTGTTGAAGCCTGAAGAAGTTGCACGCAGTTGTCTGCATAATCTTCACCTCACACAGCCAGGTGTCTCTCCTGGTTGTGCTTGGGTCATGGAAGGCACGAGTATATTGCACACAAATATTTGTTGACTGGTCCAGGGAGTAAGGGGATAAGCGAATGGATAAATGATGGCTCACGTTAAATTCTAATGCCTTATGGCTATTCCGATATATGTTGTGTGTCATCTATCATCTATATATGTTGTGTGTCATCTATCATACTTATCTAAATATAAAGTGAGTCTCAATTTAAATGAGGTCCTGTTTTTTTCTGTGTGAAAATTAAAAAGAGCATCAGGCCAACTTGGACATTTTAATTTCTGGGAATGTAAATGGAACACTCAAATATCCACTTCCAGTATTTGGTTTATTTAATTATACATACTAAAACATGTGTCATCACTTTAAAAATATTCTTTCATCCTCATGTTTCAGAAAATAATTCAGAAATTTCCCATGAATTTTTGCCATTGGCGGCTTTATTATATATAAAAGATGCCCTTTTTGGGTGTCCTAACTGGTTTCAGAGCCTGTCATCCTTAAACAGGACTGAGTTGTGGGACACATTTTCTTATTTCAAATGAATTTTTTCATTTATTTATAAAATTGTACCATACAGAGCCTCTTGGAAGTTTGAAAAACGAAACAAAGCACAAAATGATAGTAGGATACATAGGGGTTAAGAGCGTCACTGGCCAAGAACTTCTAATCCCATCTGAGAGCAGACTCCTGGCCACTCCTTGCATTGTGGCTCTTACAACAGGACGGTACTTTCTAAAGGTTTGAGACTCTTCACTCTAGTGTTCTAGATCAGGGCTGCCCTAAAGAAAGCCGATGTAAGCCACGGATGTGATGTATATGATTTTAAATTTGTTAGTAACATTAAAACAAAAAGAAGTAGATGAAATTAATTTTAATAATGTATCTTACTTATCCCAGTATATCCAGACTGTTGTCATTTCAGCATGTAATGAACATAAAAATTATTAATGTGATATTTTACATTCCTTTTTTGAATTAAGTCTTCAAAATGTGGGGTCTATTTTACCCTTACTTCACATCTCAATTCAGACAGTCCCTGGTGGCTGTGTGGGACAGTGCTGCTCTAGATTTCACTGAGGGGGTTTTGGGGGTTTGGGAAGACCTGGGTTTGGATGCCTGTTCCATCATTTACTTCCTGTGTGGCCTTGAACAAATTACTATCCTGCACAATTGTCATAGGCCTTCAGTGAGATAAGTTACTCAAAAGAACTTCTCCCAGCATCCCAGTATATACGTCTGTCCTCTTCCCAGTTTTTCTAAATGGAGGGGCAGGCTGGGGTGGGAGAAGGGCAGAGGCATTAGCAGCAAGAAGACCTGGGTGAATGTCCTCACTTCAGGAAGAGCTGAGTACAGATGCAAAGACTCATTGGTTGGGGAGAGGGTGGGGTGTGCTGACCCGGGGAGCAGAGGCATCCCACAAAGCTCACATCCTGCATACTATGCTTGAACTCCCGGTACCTCACACAGGCACCCTTCTTGCATCATCCGCTCAGTTCAGGACGTACTCTAATCATTTTGATTCTGAGCCACATTGATTCACCCAACACTGGAACAGTTCTCTGCTTCTTCTTCCTTTTTTAAAAAGAGATCTTTAAAGGATTGTTTGTAATATCAACCAGCACTTGGAATGTGGACCATTCCTTTCGGGTTCATTACTGACTCTGTGTTAGCTTTGTCCTTATTCACGATTCTCAAAAAACACATCCTGAGACCAGTGTGTGTTCCCTCCAAATACTCCTGTGGTGTTGCTAACACGGTCAATGGTAGAGTGCTTTCCACTGTCAAAGTCCGAGTTGGAGAGCCAGGAGAGGAGAGGGTGGCTCCTCACTTGCTGCCCCGTGATTTTGGAAACACAGCTTTGCCCTGTATCTAGGCACGTGTGGTACAGTTCAACACCCACACGTTACAGATCAGGTGATTGGAGCCTGGGGAGCCTTCAAGGGCCTTTTGAAGGTTGTGCCTTTTGTGTGTAAACCAGCAAAGAACACTTGAATTCCATAACAGCTCTTCCCAATTTAGTCCTTACTTTTTTTTTAATAGAAGAACCCAGAAATTAACATCTTCCTCTCCTGCCTGTCTGCTCACTCATTTTCTTTGTCAAAATGCACAATTTACCCTTGAAAACAAAAGCAAAACCTATGCAACCTCCCAGGACCTTTCTTCATACAGTATTTGATCCTTACAAGAGCTCTGTCAGGTCAGAAATAATTTATCCATTTTCGGATAAGGAGGTAAGAGGCAGAGAGGTTAACTTACCTGTCCAAGGTCATGGTGCTACTAATGCTAATAAGGAGTGGAGCCAAGAGCCCATTCCCGGTCACCGCTAGCCCACAGGGCCACGTGGGCTCTGGAATCCCAGTCCTGACTCTCTAGCCATAGGTGAGCTCCTCAGTATTTTGGAAGCTCCGTTTTTCTCAGATACAGAATGGAGATGTAGCAGTCCTCAGTGGGGTTGAAGGGCACAATGTGTGTGGAGCCCGGGGTGCTGCCCTGGGGTGCCACGGTCTTTCCCTGGGTGTGGTGTGTGCATTTGAGGCCACATGGTGGTGTCCTGTGCTTCTCAAGCACCTTCTCACGCCTCTGTCCACTGCTGGGCCTGCCACAGCTGGCACCTGGCTGTGCTGCTTGGGTAGATCTGGACCTCCTTCTAGCATGGTCTGAAGTTCTGCTCTCTCCCTTGGGAGTTCTGGGAGACTCTTGGGTTGGTCTAACCATTATTAAACTCTCTCCCCCGACGCCCGCCTCTTTAAAGGAGCAGGTTCTTACCCCTTTGCATAAAAATAGACATTTTTCACACAAAGACCTATAGTTTCCTTGCGGGATGAAGCACAGAAAGGCAGTTTTTCAAGGGATGAAGGCAGACATAGCTGGTGCACCTGTGTCTGGCAGTGGGCCCCTTGCGGTGGGGGAGTGCCAGTCTCCCCCCACCCCAGGGCTCCCACACTAGGCTGGATCCCCCTCCTTGCCGCCTCATTCTTCTCCCACTGAGTGTGTGGGGTTTTTGCCCCAGCAGGGCTCGCCGGTTGAGTTTGCTGAGTTCCCAGGAAATTGCCTGCCACGCCCAGTGAGGCAGTCCAGTGGTTATCCAGAACATGGGTGGGAGTTGGTGTTTGTCGCTGAGGCAGGTGCCAGGGAGAGCGGCCTCCTCAGACAACACAGAGCCTAAAACAATGTTTACATTTTCCACTTATTTCCACGAGGAAAACATGAAGAACTGGGGGTGCCTCTGAATAATATGTTGTCCCCTTGTTGTGGCTGCACCAGCCTGCGGGTGAGGTATCGGACCCTCCTCTCTGTTGTTTGTATTCTTCCATTTCCTTCGTTTGGGTCTGAGGTGTGCTGTCCAGACATCGAGGTAATAAAATGTGACCGGAGTAGAACATACGCGTTGTTAGACACTTGGATTCCATCTGGAATGCCTCTTTCTGATTGCTGAGAGTTCTCCCGTCAGGACTTGAAGGGTGATTATTTTCTGTATATTGACCAGAATAATCTGACAGGGACATGGCGCAGGTAAACATTTCTTTCTGAATCGATGTGAATAAAATCCCTTGTAAGATGAGTTCAGTGTGTGTGCATTTTTCTTAAAAAATAAAAGGTTGGATTGTTAGAGCTTCAGCAAAGAGTGAAGGCAGCTGTGTTTGTTTTCTTCGGGAACTTAAATAAAAAGTCTTGTTTTAAATCCTTAATCTGAAGAGGCAAATTAATGTAACAAAAGAAACGGAGGACATCACATTTCCTTGAATACCGGAACAGGTTGAGAAGTGCAGATTCATGAGGAGTGGGGGCGGGGGCCCCCCGGCGTCTTTGGGCAGCAGTTGATGTCCCTGCCCCCTGGGGACAGCACGGAGGCACACGCCAGGCCCTGCCTGGGACAGCCGAGGACACTGCTGGTTCGCGTTAGTTTGCCAGGCGCACAGTGAGGCGGAAAGGAAGTGTTCTGGACAGGAAGTGGGAACTTAATACACTTTACACGAACAAAAGCCATCCCGGATTTTATCTTGTGATTTTAGCTGATTGAATTGGCACGTCAGTAATGTTATAATTAACCTTCTGTACTACAGTAGAAAATGGGGAGACAGCGTCTCCTCCGTAAAGGCATTCTTGTGCTCCTGGAAGCAGCCAAGTCCCTCATTAGTGTAGACACGCTCTGTTGTTCTGCTGTTAGTCATTGTTCCCCTGGTTCTGTTAGGGCTGGCTCCGTGCCCCCGTGGTCGGCCCGTGGTGGTCTGGCCTTAGCTGTCGTGAGCACATTTCAGTGCCATTCTTGGTGTGGTTTCTAGCCCCTTAGTCACTGGGCTCGCTGTTTTGTGCACTTAACCCAGTGTCATTGCCTGTGTTTTGCATTCCCGGAGTGATTTTAACTGCAGAGGAGGGCAGGCAGTGTCTCTGCATCCTTGGTGTGTGCCTTTCAGTAATTTTCCTAGTGGTTGAAAATGTCATTACTAGGACTTAGACTTATGCCTTGTTGGGACAAAGATGATGGTAACCGCAGTGCTTACTGCCTTCTTAGTGTTGGCATAGATTAGCTCACAGTCCTCACAACAGTCCTAGAGGGAGGTACTGTCATCACCTCCACCCTACAGATGGGGACTCTGTGGCACAGAGAGGCTGAGTAACTTAGGTGAGGTCACACAGCACTAAGAAGTAGAGCCAGGATTTGAGTGCAGGGAGTGAGGCATTAGAGTGTGTGCTCTTTTGGTTTTTTTTAAAGATTTTATTTTATTTTTTTATTTATTAGAGAGAGAGAACATGAACGAGCAGGGGGAGGGGCAGAGGGAGAGGGAGAGGGAGAAGCAAACTCCCCTCTGAGCAGGGAGCCTGACGTGGGGCTTGATCCCAGGACTCTGGGATCGTGACCTGAGCAAAGGGCAGATGCTTAACCACCTGAGCCACCCAGGTGCCCCAGAGTGCTCTTTGTCACCAAATGAATTTGCTAGACTGCTCGATGCAAGTTCAAACTGTATATGAAATAAGAGTACCCAGGGCCAGTCACTCAGAAGGATTTAGAAACTCATTTAGAAACTCAACTGCTTAAACAAATATCTCCTTGCCACCAAATGAAGAGAAAGACAGTTCATAGTGAATGTGAATGGGGTTCTAGATTGGGAGAGAGAATCCTGTGATGTCAATGTGGGAGATCTATCTTATTAGCTCTTCCCCTAATAACAGAACCTACCTATGACGTTGAGGTGAACACTTTCCTGACTGCACATCTGTAAGGATTTCGGAGGGTGTGGGAGAGAAAGGCCCCTGTCCAATATTACTTGCGTTCTATTCAACTTACTAATTTGGTATCTGTCTTGCTTTGCCAGCCATTGGGCTAGAGTTCAGTTTTATTTTTAGTAAATGTGTGATTCTGTGGGCCTACTTATTTCATAACCTAGAAGAATGTTGGGGCTGGACGGGAACCTAGAGGCTGCTGACCTGCCTCCCCTGTTTATGAACTTGGCAAGTTCGCGTGGCTCCCGCAGGCCGAGCCGGGCCTGGCCCTGGCATCCTGCTGCCTACAAGCGCTGGCCTGGCCAGCCGGACCGCTGAGCACTACTTACTGAGTGCCTCGGGCTGGGCTTCAGAGCTGCAAGATGAAGAGGCCAGATAGGACCCCAGTCCCCTCAGTGTGTGCCACTTCTTTGTCATTACGGCAAATTATTCCCAAAGGCGCCAGTTTACCTTTTATCTGAGAGGTTGAGTTGTAAAAATCTACTTGAAATTGCAATGATTGCTCAATTAAAAGAGTTCACCATGCTGATTTAACTCACTGAGTGGCCTCTCTTTAGCCTGAGACCGTGAAGTGTTTTGTTCTAGAACTTTGAAAATTGAGACTGTGTGGGAAAACTCAAGATGGTATTTGAGGTTACATACATGTAAACATATATGTACATGTGCCCACTGCAGTGCAGGAACAACACGGGGGGACTCCTTCCACTCTTTCACCTCCTTGGGTGGGGATGGCACCCCCATGAGGGCAGTGAGGGGTCTCTGCTTGCAGCCACATGCTCCCTGCAGGGCCCTTTGAGCTCTGATGAATGGGAGAGCAGTACATGATTTACAACAGTGGAGGGACCTTCTGAGAACCAGACCTGTTTTCTGGGCCCACCAACGCTTCCCTGCTGCTAGCATCACAGTCTTCACCTGCCACCAGCTGATGTCTGTGCTCTTCTTCCTGTAATATCTGGAAGCAGAGAAGAAAAGCTGTCCGACCTGGAACATGGCTAAGACACCAAGGGCCACACTGTCTACACATCAGGGCTGGACAGCGTGTGACACTTTGCCTGGGGATTGTGCTCTCTGTGGACTTTGCTCATTATCCAGATAAAAGACCAGGTCCAGAGGAACAGCATCCCCCATCACCATAGCCGCATGTGGAAAGGAGAGTCAGACAAATCTGTGCGGTGAGAAGGAAGTCCTTCTTGTCCTGCACTGCTGAGGGCACGATGAAGTGCGAAGTGCCTGGGTCTGCTTGAGTTTTTCTCCATCACATCATATGGCGCTGTGGTCCCTGTGAGTCTTGAGACTTCCCGAGAGATACCATTGCAAAAGCAAAATATGAGAATTTGGTTATTTATTGATATCCATGAATAGAATAAAAAATGTTTCCTACTTTCTAGGCTGCTGCTTTAAGTATAATTGAAAGGGAGAAAATGTTTGCTTTTCCGGGACACTGTATGGCAGCTGACATTTATTCTAGCATTTTTTATTTAATTAAAGAATCTGAAAATATGTTTAAAGTGCTTCTTTCAGCCTAAAAAATAGAAGCTTCTTTAGAGGGAAGGAGGTAGCTCTGTACCGGCGGCCTCCAACTTCCCCCAAGAACGGACGTGAGGGAGAATGCAGGCAGTGACTGGAAGAGGGACCGGAGTGCTCCAAACAGAAACCTTTTGCAGGCTCACAGATCGCCGGGGGGAGAGCTCCCATGGCCCTGCTTGCAGAAGCTCCTGGGGGACTCTGTGACCTTGTGGACAGTGTTGTGTTTCTTCTGGGATGGAAAATGCTGCTTACGATAGCCCATGGTGATAGAGAAGTCTCAAGTGACGTGGTGGGAGGCCTGGCCAGGAGTGGTCTGGAGTTACCTGGCTGTGGGAGGGCCATGGCGGCAAGTGTGTGCTTTCATCGTCAGGCACTATCTGATACCTCATCACATCACCGCACAGCAGGTGAATTTATGTGTTCAGCCCTTTCGACTTTCTGTGTCGTACCTCTTGGAGAAAAGTGACTATCTTGATCAGATTATAATCCCCCCAGCAGTTTGATTTAGCAAAATAAAAAGCCTTATATTTATATCCATATTCTCCATTTTTTATAATCCCCCACCAGATGACTTTGTAGCTTATCACAAGTATATACCTTGGAAATATATCAATTTCATGTCTTATTAAATAATCACGGTTGAAATTAACAGCCCAGTAAAAATAGCTTTTATGCTTGCATCACTGTGAGCTGCTTATCTGGAGATTCTAGCAGGTGTGTCTTTTATGAATTCCCCCAAAGTGTTACTTGCTTTGCAATGCGGTCAGGGTTGTCAAGATGACCGTGACAGAAGACCACATTCTTAGGTGCACCGAGCAGTTGGCGTAAGGCTGAAGATCAGTCTCTCTGCACATAACTGCATAATGGGGGCCTCTGTGAAGCTGGGAGCGAAACTGTGGTTGTGCGAAATGGCACCAGAATGTTTCTTTAACAGATCTATCCATTGCTTATGATAAAGGAAGTTCACAGAACTAAACAGGCAAGAAGACTTCCAAATGCTTCTTGACATCCTAAGTGTTGTTGCTTTAAACTTTCCTATAATCAGGTGGCATAATTCTGTGTATGTGAGCTTTAACAAAAACCGTGACGAAAATCTTCTTTCCCTGTATTACAATCAGATTGGTTTCTTATTTTTATGGGTTGGGGCTGATGGGTTGTAAACTTCCAAAACGTTGATTCTTTTTCCTGTGGAGTTGTGTAGCACCTGAGAGAACAGATTGTTAATGGGGATGGGTAAATTACCAAACTCCCATCGTGCCTAATTATGTTGTGGTGACTTAGTGTGAATTTTTCCTCATTTTATTCCCACAGCCAGTGTGCACTTAAAATCACCCTCAAATTGTTAAAAAAAATATTCACTAGCTGTCTGGCATCTCTCTTCCTTTTTTAGTCATATGACCTCACACACATGAGGTGGGATAACCAACAGGTGTAACATCCAAGACCGAGGCTCAAATTAATCGTTTCTTAGAGTGTTCAGTTTGGAAAATATTTGATTAAACGTTTAATGGTATGCAAAGCACGATATGCTATACATAAATACAGAATATATTCAGAGAAATATAAAGAATATTGTGATATTTTGCCCACTGGAAGCAAACGTTTTTGTGAGGGAGATAACTCCAGTTAATTGTAATAATTGATTTAATACAGTACAGGAGTCAGTAAGTACTATGAAAGACCAGATAGTAACTGTTTTAAGCTTTGTGGGCCACATAGAGTCTAAGCTCTGGGCAGTAGCAGGAAAACAGCCCTAGACGATCCATAAATGAATGGGGAGAAGGCAAGGCCAGATTTCATTTTTTTTTTT
>NC_048221.1:58571128-58572803 GCF_002007445.2 Ailuropoda melanoleuca | reverse complement strand
ATACTCAGCGCTGGAGATGTTCATTTGTAGAGATCCAGATGTATCTTCCTGCGTCTCAGGCTGATTCCGTGGATATTCCTGCTGGTCTGGTACCTATCCAGCTCAACTCAGGGGACCGGCTGAAAAAGGTGTCCCCTACTCCTCCGCCATCTTAACCTCCCCCAAGGCCAGATTTCAGATAAGAGGGGAGGAGGACCCTGTGTTTCATGGACAGGGTAGGAGGAAGGACAGTGACGGTGCCACTTGAAGGGAGAAGTGTGTGGGTTGTTCTTGGAAAAGTGGTTGGGAAGGTCCTTTCTTGACATCAAAAAGAGAAGGGGGTGGTTGTGAAATTGGCACATTCGAAGTGGTTTTAGTATAGATACAGACATGTGCAACCATCACCACTGTCAGTATAGAGCATTTCCATCACCTCAGGGAGATATCTCATGCTCTGTATTCCCACTCCACCCCACAGCCCCACCCCTCACCCCCAGCCCTGAGCAACAGTCCTTCCTCTGGTCTTTCAGACGAATGGGGTCATAGAGCACGTGGCCCTTTGTGACTGGCTTCTTTCACCCAACGTAAGGTTTTCGAGGCCCATCCATTGTAGCATGAATCAGTACTTCACTCCCTTTAAGTGTGAGTAACATTCCATTGCATGGATATACCACATTTTGTTTATCCATTCATCATTGATGGACACTTGGGTTGTTCCTACCTCTACCTTTATTTCTAATGATTGTATAGAAAAAAGAATATACACTCTCTATTTTGAGAATGAAATCCTTTTTCTCACATGCCAGCTGGCTGATAAAGGGAGAATGTTGGCATAATGCTGAGTCCCCATAATGCTGAGAACATTTCCTGCACAGCTTCTTTAACTCCTCACCAGACCTGGTCCAACTCAGGGTTTGATCACAAGACGTTCCCAAGGTTTCCTGGCCAGTGAACAACGATGGCCATGTGGAGTCCAGAGACCACGTTCTGGTACATCAGATGAGTGATTGATGCCCAAAAATAAGCACTGAGAGCTTTACAACAGTTTGCTCTGCCTGTGCCTGGATGCAGTGTGCCAAGTCTGCGTGTGAGGCTGTTCTAATAAAATTCCGCAGGACACTAGATCCATGGACAATTGCTGTTGATGAGCCGCCCCCAAACTTCCCCATGCTCTTGCAGTCTGTGGAATTCATTTTTAAAAAAAAATTCATTTTTTTAATAAAAAATTTTTATTATGTTATGTTAGTCACCATACAGTACATCCCTAGTTTTTGATGTAAAGTTCCATGATTCATTAGTTGAGTGTAACACCCAGTGCACCATGCAATACGTGCCCTCCTTACTACCCATCACCGGCCTATTCCGATCCCCCACCCCCCTCCCCTCTAAAGTCCTCAGTTTGTTTCCCAGAGTCCATAGTCTCTCATGGTTCATTCCCCCTTCTTTTTATCCCCCCTTCCTTCTTCCCTTTCTTCTCCTACCGATCTTCCTAGTTCTTATGTTCCATAAATGAGTGAAACCATATGATAATTGTCTTTCTCTGCTTGACGTATTTCACTTAGCGTTATCTCCTCCAGTCCTGTCCATGTTGCTGCACATGTTGTGAAATTGTTCTTTTTGATGGCTGAGCAATATTCCATTGTATATATGGACCACATCTTCTTAATCCAGTCATCTGTTGAAGGGCATCTCGGCT
>NC_048221.1:58211698-58232723 GCF_002007445.2 Ailuropoda melanoleuca | reverse complement strand
TCTACAGAGACCTGGAAGGAGAGAAAGGCTTGGGGGGGCATTTTTAAAGCTCTTTCAGAGAAAAACTTGGTGGTAATTTCTAAAACAACCTCGCTGGACAGCTAATTGTGCAGGGAGGAGGCTATGCCAGGCCCATGCCTTGCCCTGTGTCTGCAACCCGGTCACAGGTCATAGGTCACGGTTACAAGGCTGTGAGTGTCCAGCAGTGAGGAGCTGCCTGCTAACCACAGCTTCCGAGGCCCCACTGCCAATAAAGATCTAAGCTTCTGGAAGTCGGGAAACTGGGGGAAGAGAGTACAAAATTAAGCTTTATTATGTCTTTTTACAGATTAGAGATCCCTTCATTTTCTTCTCACAAAGTCTTCATCTTTCATCCTCTGAGACCTCAAATTCAAAGCACAGGCTTCCTTTTCTTGAGTTTAGACCTCAGGGCTCCCTCCTGCTGGCCTTGTGGACTTGGGCAAGTCACCTCTCTGAGTTACTTTCAGCTCGTCTTTAAATGAGGACAATAATGCCTACTTTCTGAGGGCGTAAGGCTTAAAGAAAATGTGCAGAATGTGTCTGATGTGGGACCTGGTACAGAGGGACTCAATTTCTGCTTTGTGTTTCCCCAAAAGTACCCTCTCTCATCTTTGCCTGAGACCCTCACCTGCCTCCCCATCACCCCCTCACTGCTGGTTAATTCCCATTCAACCTTCTGGTCTCAATTAAAATGTCACTTTTTCTAGGAAGCCCTCCTTGATTGCTTCTGTGTTTCCAGAGCCCTGATGTCTGCCCCAACCAGTGAGCCTTTGCTTCCAACAAAAGACTGCGCCACCCCAGGGCAGGGACTCTGCCTCATTGATTTATTGGTTGTTTCTCTAGGACTTGGGATAAGGTCTAATTAGTACAGTGCTTGCCACCAAGTTGGCACTCAACAAATTTTAATTGAAGAATTAAATGGCTTAATTTGGTTTATAGAAATAACTCAGCCTATCCACAGAGGACCCCTAGCCCACACACAGACACGCTTCTACAAATGCTTACATGCAAGTGCAACACCCCACACCAGCTCACAGCACTAAATTCTCCTAAGTATCTAAACCCAGCTCAGTCAAATTTTATTGATCAGCTGCTACATGCAAACACTGAGCTGCTTCTGAAGGCGAAAAGAGAGAGGGCATGAGGGCATGCACATCCACATCCACGGAAAACCAGCCAGGTGCACAGGAAGTCTGACACTAAACAGAACGTGACATATTTGAGGCAGAATGGAGTTTATGTCCTTCCTCCCCACAGTGGGCAAAAAAAGAGAAGAGAGAGAGAGAAATGTTGTACACCTTTCCTCATATTGAAGACATGCCCTGACAAGGTCCTAAACAACAGAGAAAGACTGGGGAGCTGTCACAGATTAGAGGAGACCAAAGAGGCAGGACAAATGCAAAATGGGGTCCTGGCCAAGAAAACGAACATTAGTGGGACAGTTGGCAAAATTCGAATGAGGCCAAATATTAGCATATCAATGTTAATTTTGCAACTCGGACAATTGTGCTGTGGTTGTTTAAGATGTTAATGTAAGGGGAACGGGGTGAAAGGTATATGAGAATTCTTTATTTTTTTGCAATTTTCTGTAAGTCTAAAATTATCTCAAAATAAAAGATTTGTTTAAAGAAAATAAGCAGATGTGCCTGACAGACTGCTAATCTTAACAATTTGCTTTGCAATCAATTCCTTTTGAAGGACCTCAAGACATCATCAGAATCCTCTGGGATGGAAGCCATCTTCCCAGCTCCATAAAGAGAGCTGAGTGGAAATAACTGGGTGAGGGACCCTTGCGGAGGGCAGAAGGCCAGGGGAGATTGGGGGGTGGAGGATGAGAGCAGGGGAGTAGACCGGGAGGCTCCCTGAAGCCCATCCAGGGGGACTGGTGGATGGTCTGTTGATCTGGGCTGAAGGTCAACTTGATGAGAAGAGTCCAGAGAGTTTGGGCCCCTTCCGGTTCCAAGCATCACCATCTTTAAGGATGATTCCAGCAAGCTAAAGGATGTACATGGCATAATTACTTTAAGATGGGCAGGAAGTTCTAGAGACTGGAACGTGGGGAGGGGAAGACAGAACACTGAGAAAGGCTAGGCTGTGAGAGACAAATCTGAGATGGAAGAAAAGTATCTGACGGTAGTGAGAGGTAAGCGATGTGTTTGAGTGAAGAGGAAGTCTCTGGGTTGCTGGAGATCCAGGGCGGGCCTGAGGTCATGGGAGCAGAGCAAGAAAGCCCATCAGCCTAGACAGGCTGTGAACACTTCCTTCTGGAGAAGCCCCAGAGGATATACCAAGAGGGTATCCTGACCACAGCACAGGGAAGTTCCTCAGCCTCAGAGAGCACAGCTGAGGAGGCTGAGGCTGACGCAGGGTCTGCAGTCTGGCAAGGACAGATTTGATGACACCATGTCACAACAAAAGTTTTAGCCATTGAGTGGTGTTTAACACAGATGTCCTGCCTGCCCTCCAGTCTCACCGTGCTCCATCCTAAAGGCCACACTACCTCCCTCTCCAAGCCCCACCGCAGAGCAAGGACTACTCTAGGAATTATCACAAAAACAAACATGCTGAATGTGTAAAAGATGGCCATTTTAGGCTATGTAAGTCCACACAACCAGAGCCAGACTTCCAAGGGCCCAGCAAGGCTGACCAGTCACAGGGCTCAGCCTGGAAGGTACAGGGGAGGGTCTGAGGTTTAGAAAGGTAATCCTGTATTACAAAAGGGGAGAAGAGATCCAGGAAGGCCTGTGGTGACACTCCCGCAGTGCACAGGCAGAGGTAATGGGAAGTAATGGAGGGTGACTGGGAGGGTGGCCAGGAAGAGCCAGTGCCCAATGTCCTGCACATAGAGCAGAACAATTGCTCCCAACATGTCCTAACCCCAGGAACCTTTGAATCTGTTACATTCCATGACAGAGGAAGTAAGGTTGCTAACCAGCTGACCTTGAGATGGGGAGATCCTCCTGGGTTATCTGGGCAGGTCCAGTGTGACCACAAGTACCCTTGAAGGTGGACGAGGGAGGCAGAAAAGTAAGAGTCAGAGAAATGCCATTTAAGAAGGACTCCATTTGCCACTGCTGGCTTTAGAGATGGAGGAAGGGGCCATGAGCCAGCAAAAACACTGGGACTTCTACAAGCTGGACAAAGCAAGGAGATGGAGTGCCCCCTCGAGCTTCAGAGACCTGCAGACACCTTGATTTCAGCCCAGGGAGACCTACTTTGGACTTCTCACTGCCAGAAGCACAGGATAATACGTTTGTGTTACCACCACTAAGTGTGTGATGTTTTATTACCGCAGCTACAGGAAACGGACACGGTGGCCATCACTGTGGTCCACTGACCCGTGCCCTGGGAGCAGCGGCAGGAGGGATGACCCCCCCTCCAACTTATGCATTGTCCCCCCCCATTTGACCTCAGGGGGTTCCGGAGTCCCTGCAGGGTGTGGAGGGCTTCCCACCCCGCCCTGCCTCTCGGGAAGGCTGGAGGGGGCTTGTTTGAACACGGACAGGGTGAGGAGCCAGCCAGGCAAAAGCACATGGACAGCCAAAGCTGGCACCAAGCATGCAGAGGAGGAGGAGGGGGCCTGACTGGAGTGACCAGCGGCATCCCTGGAGGCATGAAAGAAGTTGCTGAGAAGTTTCCAGGGAGACGGGCTGGGTGGGGCCCAGAGACAGATCATGGAGCCACGGAGGCCCCCACCAAGGAGGTGACCACTTTGACTGGGCTGAGGGGAGAGCAGAGAGGAGTTTCAGCTTTGGACTGGGCGTAAGGAGACCCCCGCCGCCTGTGACAGTGGGACTTGGATGGGGCGTGGGTGGGTCATGCGGGTCACGTGGGGAAATCCTGCAGTGGCCAGAGGTGAGTGTGGACAACAGCTGCAGAGAGCGGCACGGACTGGGTCGTGTTTGCTTTCTTTTTGAGGGACAGAGTAAAACCGTGTGCAGGGAGCAGGGAGCAGGAGCAGGGAGGTGTTGAAGGTGTTCTGGAGGGCTGGGCACGGGTAGGTGGCAGGAGGAGGGGCGGACCCTGGATGTTTCACTCCTTCACCATGCCCATCACACCCCTGGGTCTCTATCTCAGGAGCAGGATGGGACAGGTTCCTTTCAGGGACCCACCAGTCCTCACCTACCCCAACTGAATGAAACTTCTTGCCCTTTGGGGCATGGAAATTTCTCTTATATCATCACACATGCTTCCTCACTCTTATCATTTATGGAATAAATCTCTTGTGTTCTATGTCCTTCCAGCCCTCAGCAGGGAGCCTGCTTCTCCCTCCCCCTGCTTGTGTGCACACGCTCTCTCTCTCTCTGACAAATAAATAGATAAATAAAATCTTTAAAAAGTAAAATAAAATAATAAAAAAGTAGACAGCTCTTGCCCTGACCTCAGAGACTGATGCTTCTGCTTTGGACCTGAAGAATCTAATGAACAGTTTCCAGAAAATAACCGGGCGGAGGGGGAGGCGCTGCATGAAAAGATGCTCAGCCTCACTCGTAATCAGAGAAATGCAAATGCAGAAACCGCAGGAAGAGAGCACTCATCGCCCATTGGACTGGCCGACATCCTCACATGCCCTCATGCTACACTGACAATCTGCAGGGAGCCGGCATCCTCCTACCTGCTAGTGTGCATGCAGGCAGCATAGTGCCAGGGAGGGGAATGGAGACGTGTGGACACCCCAGTGCACTAAGAGTGACATGTGGAGCAGGGCATTCATTACAGCCTTGTTGTAACATCAAAGGACACAAAGCAGCCAAGTGCACACCACCCAGGGACTGGGTGAACACGCGTGGCCCTTCCCCACCAGGGAGCCCACAGGGCTGCAAATCAGACAAAGAGGTGAGCACAGCTTGGCAAATGTCTCCACATGGTTTGTTAAATGAAGGAAGCGAGATGTGGAACAATAAACAGTGCACATCTTTTTGTAGAAATGTACATTTTTAAGTAATAAGTGTATACATAAAGTAATAAGTATATATACACACACATACATACATACACTTTGTATTTGCTTGGTTTTGCATAAGCAATACTAGTAAATGATGGCAAACACAATTCTAATAAAAATGGTTAAGGAATAGGAGGAAACGGGACTGTGACAGCAGAGGTAGGCACAAGACAGCTCTGGGTATACCTTTCTGTATAGTGTTTACTTTTTACCCATATAAATATCTTATATCCTCAAAGCATAGTTTTCTTTTTTTTTTTTCCAGGAGAAATGGCTGTTTATTAAGAACATATGAAAACAATGTCCTCCAAGACCGTCGTAGTCAGCGTCTACACAGGCTGAAGGTACTGCTGGCCTAAAAATAGATGCACTTGGACCTGGGTTAAAAATCATTTGACGGGGGCATAGTTTTCAATTTAAAAATCAAATGACCTATTTGGGAGCCCGAGCTGGACGCCAACTGCTTGACTCTTGGGCTAGTTGATGGTTCACCCCACCTCGAGACACATGGGAGAAAGGGCTGGGGCAAGGTCAGGTCCTCCTCATGGAATGACCCTGTGAGCTGTCTGTTGAGCCTGAGACAATGGAAGGTAGGGCTGAGTGCTCCTCAGACATGGCTGGAAATGGCTTCTCGGGAAATGAAGGTTTTGCAAGAGAGAAGAACTCAGAGCCCCCCCTAACACCCTGCCACCACAAACGCTAGTGCCTCCATGTCTTTTCTCATTCCAAACCCCATGCCTGGTTGAGCTTCCGCCTATCCAGCCAGGGAGCATGTGAACAGAGGACGCAAACAGGGTGCAGATCCAGGCAGATGACCCTTCCACCAGGATCATTGAAAATTTGGTGCAAATGCCTTTATCTTTGGTCTCAGAGCTTGTCCCTTGGATAACAATACTGTCAGAGGTTTTTTTTTTTTCCTCTTCTTCCCTCTTTTTTGATGTTCAAAGCTGCAATTCTGACACTTGGTTTCTGATGTGAAAACATCCTACTCTCCAGACTGGTTCCGTGTTTGATGTCGGCCCTTTCAAATGTTCAAGACGTGCTTTGCAGAAATGCGGACTCTGCAAGCCTCCCTCATGGCTATTTCTCTCTGCTCAGCTGTTAGCTGCTGTGGTGCTGAGCACTTATAAAGGGAAGGAGGGGGCACACCCTGCAACACTGCTGAGTTATGAAAATCACTGCAAATCCAACACATTACCCTGAACCTAGCCCTTTAATGTGACTCTTACATATGCATCGTAGCCCTAATAAATGTGAATCAGTCTGGGAATGACTTCTCAGCTGTTCGTCTAGAGCATCACTGATTTATATTTTTTTCAATTAACTCATCAAAGGACCTAGATTTTAATCAAAGACTTCAGAATCTTCTGTGGGGTCAAGTCAAATCACTGTCAATGTGAAGGGGAGTCTCTAGTGGCATACCACAGGCTCTGGCCAGTAAAGCATTCTATAATTTAAGTGAAGGCATCAAGGAATAAATATCACATCTATCAATTACCCTAAGCTCAGTGGGACAGGTAGATATAACAGATGGCAGAATCAAGGTCACAATTACCTTAAAGGGAAGAGATTAAGGCACCAACTGGAATAAGCGTAAAACCTTGCATATAGAAACCTGCAATTCATTGCACTTGACCAAAGATCATTTGCAGAGTGACTGGAGTTCCTCCAAAAGGATGATATGACCTAAGTAGATTCAAAACCACCTGTGTGGGTGGATGTAGTGTCCCACTGCACCCTGCTCAGGCTACCTGCCCCACCAAGAGTCCAGCTGGTGGCTGGCATGTTGTAGGGGCATGTGGAACACCACCAAAGATGTGCAGCTTTGGAGCCCAGAGAGGGGTTAGTGGTAACGCAGCACTGCTCTCAGAGCTCAGGGATTGGAATGGCCTCTGTCGGGAAGGGCTCCCAAGATGAACAGGCAGAATTTACAAGGGAGGTAGGTTTCTCTTCAATTATAGACTAGATCACTTTTCAAGCATTGGAATGGCCTATTAATATAAACTTTTGAGTTGCATCAAGCAAGCAAATTATAAATGAACTGCTTCATACTTTTAAAAACCTGGAACATTTGTTCAAATGAAATCTCATCTGGAAGCCTAATATATAAACCACATGGGGTTATTCTTCTTGAAACAGAGGTGGGGGCCCAGAACACCATTTTTTTGGATGCCACCTACAATCTGGAACACTAGTAAAGGTCGTCTGTAGAAAAGCCCCAAATCCCCGTGATAAAGAGGACTTGAACCATGTGTGTTCTTGACTCCTTTTATTTCTCCCTGGCAAATATAACATTTCTGTAATCTAGCATTTCTGTAACAACTGACAAGCTGTCAGTTGTGTTGGGGCGTGATGTTCTAACATACTCCTAGAGGAGCTTGTAAAGATGTTCAGACTTAAAAATATGATCCGGAATTGGTATCACAAGCTAAAACAGCTCAGCTATCACATTTTATATCCAGCATACACTATATTCCCAGAGTCCCCCAGAATTTTATTTGGGACCAGCTCTCTCAGGCTTGCTTATTCCTCATCTCCTCTTACTCAGTATCAAGCATGAACCATTGTCCAGGGACATCCCTGTATAACCACTTCACAGCCATAAGTCAAGTGGAAATGCACCATTCCAAACAAATCTTCACTGATCACTTCCTGAAATGCCCAGCTATGTTGATGCTTCCTGGTGCACAGGGTTTTGTGAGGGTAAGTACTCTTACATCCCATTTAAAAAACTTCTTACCTCATCAAATACAAAAATTTTACTGGCGTGGCATAGACTGCTATCATTGTCCGCTTCTTCCATAGAAATACAAATTTTATCTGAGTACAAGATGGCCTCCCTAAATGCTTTCCCAGACTGCCCTGCAGCCAGGCATGGCCATGAGCAGGGTAGGTGTGGAAAGCTATACACACTCCCCCACTTCTCTCCCTCTTTCTGCAACTGGAGCGTGGTTATATGGGAAGCCAGCTCTGGCAACGAGGACAGGAGCAAACTACACAGACAGCAGGAAAGCAAGAAGGGAGCTCTGACTCCATCAAGCTGCCTGTCCAAGGTATTGCGTGAGAAAAAAATAAACTTTTATCTGTTTAAGACCCTCTGACTTTCTGATTACCCCACCTTTCTTTATCCTTTTCTTCCCCTACCGATCTTCCTAGTTCTTATGTTCCATAGATGAGAGAAATCATATGATAATGTCTTTCTCTGCTTGACTTATTTCACTTAGCATCAATAATCAGAAGGGGGAATGAAGCATGAGAGACTATGGACTCTGAGAAACAAACTGAGGGCTTCAGAGGGGAGGGGGGTGGGGGCATGGGATAGACCAGTGATGGGTATTAAGGAGGGCACGTATTGCATGGTGCACTGGGTGTTATGCACAACTAATGAATCATCGAACTTTACATCAGAAACCAGGGATGTACTGTATGGTGATTAACATAATATAATAAAAAAACATTAAAATAAAAAAATAAAATAAAAAAAGACCCTCTGACTTTGAATTTCTTATTATAGTAGTCTAGTTTGTCCTCTTACAGCTGTGTTTTATAGTCTCTCCTAGACTTCTTTCTATTCTGACATTCTATGAATTATCATCTCTTCTTGGATCACAGCTAGAGCTGGAGGAAATGTTGTTGAGTGACTAAAGCTAGCTCTTCTGCTTCTTCTTCTTTTACTGATGGACGTAAGGCAGGAATTGGACTTACCTTCCAGCTTACATAACTAGAAAATCAAGCAGAATGCAGAATACAGAATACAGGACTTTAGAACACAAACATTATACAACAGTGATTCCTAAGAAAAGGGAACCAAATACGTACATCAGTTTGCTGGGGCTGCATAGCAAAGTACCACAGGCTGGGGCGCTTAACAACAGAAATGTATTTTCTCACACTTTTGGAGCATAGATGTCTGAGATCAAGGTGTGGGCAGGGTTAGTTTCTTCTGAGGCTTTGCTCTTTGGCTTGAGAAGGTTGCTCTCTCCCTGTGTCCTCATGTGGCCTCCCTCTGTATGTCTCTGTCTTAATCTTCTTTTCATATCAGGACACCAGTTACATTGTATTAGGCCCACCTTAATGACCTTATTTAACCTTACCTCTTCAAAGGTCCTACACCAAACACAGTCACATTCTGATGTACTGGGGGTTAAGACTTCAACATATGAATGGGAAGGGGGGACACAACTCAGCCCATAACAGAGTGTACCCAGTGAATGCCTAGGTCCTGCCTGGAGAGTTTCTAAGCTTAAGTACAAGGAAAGGGGACCCGAAGAGAGCCTGCTGAGTTCTGGAGACAGAGGCCAAAGTGAGAAATTTGTGGGAGAGAGTACCAAAAAGGAGGGGGCTTTACAGAGTGAGCAAGCTGTGGAGGTCTGCATAGGGACCCCTCAAACCTTTATTTGAGTACCAATCCATGTGAAGGAATGATGCAACCTGAGGAAATCACCAGCATGAGGAAGTAGGCAAAACAATCCCCAGAACTGACTTGACCAGTGACTTGTGCTCCCTCCAGCAAGCAAGAAGAAACCTCCTAATACAAGAGGGCATTAAATCCCTCAGAAGGGTATGGTCTCAGTAACGCAACCAAATTAGCTCCAGAATGAAGCTGCTTGGACAAAGCTCAAACACAAGTCTCATAAAGATTAAGCTGATTCCAAGGAATTTAACTGCATCTAGAACTAAGCCAAAACTATTTGAAGGAATACAACAAACTCTAGCACTCCATTTTTAATAATATAAATTTCACAATATCTGTCATCCAATAAAGAATCACCATCATACCAAAAAAGTAAATATGATTTGTAATGTTTAAAAAAACTCAACCAGTAGAAATAGACACAGACAAGACACAGCTTATAGACTTAGTAGACATAAACATTAAAACTACTATTATAACTGTAGCCCATAAGTTTAAAAAGGTAAAAGAAGGCATGCAAATGATGGAAAGAAAAATGATAGATTTGTAAAAGACACAAATTTAAAGTATAGAGATGAAAAATGCAATATTTGAAATGAAAAATACACTTTATGCTCCTAACAGCAGACTAGATGATTCATGAGAAATATCAATAAACTGTAAGACACAGCAGTAGAAATGATCTAGAATGAAAAAAGAGGAAAGACAGAACATTAAGAGAAAGTCAGTGAGCTGTGGGACAATATTAATTGGCCTAACACAAGTATAACTGAAACCCTAGAAAATAAGGAAGTTGGACAAAAAAAAGGACTTTGAAGAAATTATGAGAAGAAACTTTCCAGACTTGATGAAAACTATAAATGTCCATATACAAGAGACCTAGTGAGCCCCCAGTACATTCACACACCATACATACACAAATCATGATCAAACTCCATAGGACCAGTGACAAAGAGAAAAGCTAAAGCAGTCAGAGGGGAAATATAAAGCAACTAAGTTAAGAATAAGAAAGACATCTCATCGACTATGGACTATGAGAAACAACTGAGGGCCTCAGAGGGGAGGGAGGTGGGGGATTGGGATAGACCGGTGATGGGTAGTAAAGAGGGCATGTATTGCATGGTGCACTGGGTGTTATACGCAACTAATGAATCATCGAACTTTACATTGGAAACCGGGGATGTACTGTATGGTGACTAACATAATATAATAAAAAATCATTAAAAAAAAAAAGACATCTCATCAAGAACAAGACAAGCCATGGGCACCTGGATGGCTCAGTCAATTAAGTGTCAGACTCTTGGTTTTGGCTCAGGTCCTAATCTCATGGGTCGTGAGATCAAGCCCCATGTCAGGCTCCGTGTTCAGTGGGAGTCTGCTTGGATAGTCCCTCCCTCTGCCCCTTCCCCCACTCATGCTCTCTCTCTCTTTCTCTCTCTCTCTCTCAAATAAATAAAATCTTAAAAAAAAAGCAGTACAAACCATTAAACAATGACACCTTTAAGTACTAAGTGAAAAAAAAATATCAACCTAGAATTACACATTGGGGAAAATATCTTTCAAAAACAAAGGCAAAAAAAAGACATTAAGACAAACACTGAAAAACTTTATAGCTGGTACTCTTGGATAACAAGCAATGGTAAAGAAAGTTCTTCAGGCAGAAGGAAATTGACACCTGAAGGAAATTCAAATCTAGACAAAGTAATAAAGAGTTTTGGGAATGGTAAATATGTAACATAAAAGACTGTTTTTCTCATGTCAAAAAACACTTTAAAAGATAATCAATTGTTTAAAGGAAAATCAAAAGATATATGGACTTTATAACGTGTAGAAGAAAAATGTACGCAAACAATAATACAATGGCTGAGAAGGGTAAAATAGAAGCACACTATAATAAAATGCTTAGAAAGAATATGAAGTGGTACAATATTTATGTTTAATATCATGATAATTTAATTATCATGGATAATTAAAGATGAGTATTGTTAACTCTAAAGTAATTACAAAATCCTAAAACAAAGAAATATGCTTTTCTGAAGGAAAATAAAAAGGAAATAAAATGAAAACATAAAAAATACTAAATCCAAAGGAGTCAAGAAGAAAAGGAGAAAAAGAAACAATGGGACAGAGGCAAGATGGCAGAAGAGTAGGGGACCTTGTTTCATCTGGTCCCTTGAATTTAGCTAGATAACTATGAACTCACTCTGAACACCTATGAACTCAACCTGAGATGTAAGAAAAGAATTGCTGTAATTCTACAAATAAAAAAGCAACCACTTTCTGCAAGGTAGAAGTTGCATAGAAGTGAATCTGAGGGGAGATATCAGAAGATAAACAGCAGGTGGAGGAAGCCTTCATAAGCCAACTACCAGAAAGTGATACAGCAGCGAAGCACAAAATTGGAACCATTAGAAGTCTGCTCCAGTGAGGGACGTCCCTGCCTGAAAGGTGCTCAGGTGATGAAGTGGGGCAGAATACTAGGTGGGACAGTGTGGTATCAGGATCCCTGGGACCACAGAAAGAACATGGGTGCCTGAGCCAGCAGACTTCCCAAGCATTGGAGAGGGGAAGCTGGTTATGGTCAGTGAGACTGGGAGTGGCCTCTCAGCTCAGTTTGCCATAAACTGGGAGCCCCAGCAGGATCCGGCAAATGCTCTCTGTGTGATGACCCTGCAATGGGCAGAAACATGGAGACACTTCTCCCTTCCCCAGGAAGATTGGTATGAGTCCACATCACAGGAATCTGTAGAGTTTGGCACACACAAAAGTGAAGATTGTTTTTCCCTGAGGGTTTACTGAAGAGAGAGGGACGGGATCTTTCAGCTCCAGGGCTGGAGATCAGGATGCCGCCATTTTTATTTTCATCCTCTGAAGCAGCGTGGAAAGGCTTCAGGGAACAAAAGCCAGAAAGAAGAACCCAAAGCAGCTTACACTGAGCCCGGCCTGCTGGCAAGGGATGGTGCAACTCTGCTGAGGCAAAGACAACTGAAAATCAGCACAGCAGGCCTCTCCCCCAGTAGACCAGCTGTAATAACAGTTTACCAAGCACATAGTACCTCAAAAATCCAGCACTAGGGAAAAACAGTATATAGAATTTGAGGTTTTTCCTCATGATTCTATCTTTCAGTTTAAAATTTTCCTTCCCTTTTTTCTTTTTTTTCTTTTCAACTAGTTTCTTATTTTATCAACTATTTGTTTTTGTCTTTTTTTAACTTCCATTTTACATTTACATTTTTTTTAAAGATTTTATTTATTTATTTCGACAGAGATAGAGACAGCCAGCGAGAGAGGGAACACAAGCAGGGGGAGTGGGAGAGGAGGAAGCAGGCTCATAGCGAAGGAGCCTGATGCGGCTCGATCCCATAACGCCGGGATCACACCCTGAGCCGAAGGCAGACGCTTAACCGCTGTGCCACCCAGGCGCCCCTACATTTACATTTTATGGATATATTCTTCATTCTTGGCTTCCTTTCACTGTGTTCGGTTTTATTTTTACATATATATGTAAGTTTTGCTTTCTTTAAAATTTTGGGAATTAGGGTCTTCTAACAAACAGACCAAAATACAGCCAGGACAAAGGGGATCACCCTGTTTTGTCCACCTGGGAGATTATATTCCTCTCCCCCGCCCCTGTTTTTCTTTCTTTCTTTTTTTGGTTTCTGACCTATTTGGATTTGTCTAGTGTGTATTTAGCTTAGGTCATGGTTAATATTTTTGATCTTGTTCTCTCATTCATCCATTCTTCTCTGGACAAAATGACTAGAAGGAGGAATTCACAACAAAGGAAAAAACCAGAGGTAATACTCTCTGCCGCAAATCTAATTGATATAGATGTAAGTAAAAAGTCAGAGCTGGAAATCAGGATAATGATTATGAAGTAACTAGCTGGGCTTGAAAAAAGCATTAAAAAACACTAGAGAATCTCTTAGTGCAGAAATGAAATCTTATCAGACTGAAATTGAAAATAATTTAACTGAAATGCAGTCTAAATTGGCTGCTATAGAGGCACCTTGGTGGCTCAGTCGGTTAAGTGTCTGCCTTGGCTCAGGTCATGACCTCAGGGTCTTGGGCTCAAGCCCCATGTCAAGCTCCCTGCACACTGAGGAGTCCGCTTCTCCCTCCCCTCCGCCATCACTTGTGCTCTCTCTTGGTATCTCTCTCTCTCTCTTAAATAAATAAATAACATCTTTAAAAAGAGAAATAAATAAATTGGATGCTCTAAAAGCTAGGGGAAATGAAAACACAATATGATGGAAAGGAAGGGAGCTGAGGAAAAGAGAGAAAAACGACTGATGGACCATGAGGGGAGGCTTCAAAAATCAGCAATACCATAAAATGAAACCAAATTGAAATTATTGGGGTCCCAGAGGGAGAAGAAAGATGGGGGGAGGGGGACAGGAGGTATATTTGAGCAAATCATAGGTAAGAATTTCCCTAATCTGGGGAAGGAAACAGGCTTTCAAGTCCAAGAGGCAAAAAGAATGCCCCCAAATTAAGTAAAAATAGGTCAACACCCCAACATATAATAGTGAAGCTTGCAAATTTTAGCAATAAAAAGAAAATCCTGAAAGCAGCTCAAGACAAGAGCTCCTTAAAATACAATGGTAGAAACATTAGACTGGCAGCAGACCTATCCATAGAGACCTGACAGGCCTGAAAGGGCTGGCATGATATAGTCAGCGTACTAATGAGAAAGACATGCAGCCAAGAATACCTTATCCAGCAAGGCTGTCATTCAGAATGGAAGTAGAGATAAAGAGCTTCCAGGACAAACAGAAACCAAAAGAATTTGTGATCATTAAACCATCCCTGCAAGAAATATTAAAGGGGATCCTGTAAGTGAAGACAGAGCCCAAAGTAACATAGACCAGGAAGAAACAGAGACAATATACAGAAACAGGGGTGTTACACGTAATACAATGGCACTAAATTCATATCCATCGATAGTTACTCGGAATGTAAATGGGCTAAATGCTCTAATCAAAAGACATTGGGTATCAGATTGGATAAAAAGGCAATACCCATCCATATGCTGTCTACAAGAGACTCATTTTAGACCTAAAGACACCTCCAGATTGAAAGTAAGGGGGAGGAGAACCATTTATCATGCCAATGGACATCAAAAGACAACTGGAGTAGCAATCCTCATATCAGACAAATTAGATTTTAAACCAAAGACTGTAGTAAGGAATGAGGAAGGACACTAGATCATACTTATAGGGTCTAGTCAACAAGAAGATCTAACAGTTATAAATATTTATGCTCCTAACTCGGGAGGAACCAATTATATAAATCAATTAATAACAAAATTAAAGAAACACATTGATAATCATACATTAATAGCAAGGGACTTCAACACCCCACTCACAGCAAAGGACAGATCCTCTAAGCAGAAGATCAACAGGGTAACAAGAGCTTTGAATGACACATTGGCCAGATGGACTTCACAGATATATAAAGAGCATTCCATCCTAAAGCAACAGAAAAAACATTCTTCGTGAGTGCACATGGAACTTTCTCCAGAATAAATCACATACTGGGTCACAAACCAGGTTTCAGCTGGTACCAAAAGATTGGGATTAGTCCCTGCATATTTTTGGAACACAATGCTTGACTTGAACAGAATCATAAGAGGAACTTTGGAAGGAACTCACACTTGTAGGTTAAAAAGCATCCTACTAAAGAATGAGTGGGTTAACCAGGAAATTAAAGAAGAATTTTTAAAATTCATGGAAACAAATGAAAATGAAAACACAGGAGGAGGGAATTAAGATGGCAGAGGAGTAGGGGATCCCTTTTTCAGCCGGTCCCCTGAGTCGAGATGAATAGGTACCAGACCAGCCTGAACATCCACGGAATCAGCATGAGACGCAGGAAGATACATCTGGATCTCTACAAATGAAACATCTCCAGCGCTGAGTATTGAGGTACGAAGCAGGGAACCGTGAAACCATGCACAGATATCGGAAGATAAACGGAAGGGGGAGGGAGCCGCCACGTTCGGGCACCAGGAAGCAGTAGCCACCTGCACGGGGGAGCGGGCAGACTCGTGCACCGGCACTCACGAGAGAGCAGACTGAGACCATGAGCCAGGGAACACGCACCACCAGACTGAAACGGAGCTCCGGTGTGCTCACTGGAACCAGACTGAGACCGGGAGCTCTGGGAGTGTGCAGGAGCGGCTGGAGGCTAGCGGCTGGCGGTGTTAGAAACACAAAGGACAGAGACGTGCCGGCCCTGGAAGTGAGGGCTGGGATGCCGGGTGTGGGGCGCACACCCCGGGATGCTTCAGGGTTGAGCGGCATCAACAGAAACAGAGTTAAAGTGGCCAGAACATCAGTGGAGAATGGTCCGGGATCCCTCTGTTCTGAGACAGAGGCTGAGATTCGGCCATTGCTGCTCTGACTCTCAGAAGAGGCACAGCAGACCGCCAGGGAAAGCTGCCAGAGAACAAAAGCCTGGAAATACCGGCTCAAAGTGTGCCAACCCCCATACCCCTTGCAGAGGACATGGAGACTCTACCCAAACAGGGTTGCCTGAGTATCGGCACAGCAGGCCCCTCCCCGAGAAGGCAGGCAGAAAAATCAAGAAGCCCACATCCCTAAGGTCCCTATAAAACAAGGGCACACGGCCTGGGTCCCAGTCAATAATTTGGGCTCTGGACAGCCCCACAACCTCTCCTCATCAGAATGACGAGAAGGAGAAATCCCCCCCAGGAAAGAAAAGACAACGAGTCTGTGGCCTCTGCCAACTTTACATCGGAAACCAGGGATGTACTGTATGGTGACTAGCATAATATAATAAAAAATCATTAAAAAAATAACTATTACATTTGCAGAGTTAATACAAGACAGAAGAGGTGATTTGGTTTCCAAATTCTTATCACATTCATAGTTTGCTCATCTGTGTCTCTAGATTACTCAGGATTTTTGGAAATTACTGAGACATTGCTAAACCCCAGGCCTTTCCATTATTGTCCAAATGGAAACTAGCTTTATTTTACTGTAAGACCTGGTTTGCAGTTGTCATGAGGATGGGCCCCACAGATCTCTCCCTTTACTCAAAGGAATCATGAGTCCTGTCCTGGCAGTAAACTCAGCAACCACACGGGACTGACACACGGAGCTCAGTACAACAGAAACACGAGAACGGGTTTCTTTGCTTTGATACGAGGAGGCCATCTCAAATAAATGAGGAAATGCTGTGGCACGAGCAACTTTGAGGGACTCGAAGCTACTCTGTGAGTTTTGGGCCCCTGGACCTGGGTCAGAGCTGGAACTCTACGCCCACAGTGAGGTGTGAAAAGAAACCAACACCTGCAAAATGCAAAGAGCTGGTCTGAGCCCTCTCCTGAGATGCAAGTCTTCTAAAAAAACCCCATCTCCAAAGACAATACCACACTCTGGATGGGCAAAGCAAGAAAGAAACTTTCGGGGTCCTGCATAAAGGCTGCAGAAATAGACAGCTGGACCCACTGATGCCCCTGACCTGTGCGACATTCACAGCTGACCCAATACATGGAAACCACGCCATCCATGGAAGAACTGCTCTGGCTGAACCCCTCTGGTAGGGGAAGGGAAGGGCCTTCTGCAACAGGAGGCAGTCAGGACCCCACAGGGAGGAGGACAGGAGTCTCCTTCCATAAGAATGGCAGGCCACTGAGAGAGGAGAGTTGGCAGAAGCCATAAATGAGGAATTATGTTTGTGAGAACCATAAATAAGAGAAAATCTGAGGCCATAAAGAAATATGTTAGAAAGGGGAAGAACTAAAATTCACAGTAAAAAGAACAGCATGAAAAAAAAGAGGACTAAGATTAGAAAAACACTCCAAATAGAATAGAATATCTGGAAAAAGGTATGGGCACGTCTGTGTGCACACACGTGTGTTTGATGAGAACTTCAGCAGCCAAAGCACTGGGCAGACACTGAAGAGAAAACTATAGTAACCATGAGATAGAATACAGGTATGTAACAGAACAGATTAAAGGAAAAATATAAGAAAGACGTGAAGCTACACAGATGGGACCATGAGTGGGTCCAAACAGTCCCATAGAAGCCCCAAGAGGGCACAGAGACTGGGGAACAGGTGTTGTTCACAAGGGTGGAATCATATTCCAGCAGAGCCAGAGGACATTCACTGAGTCCCCTGTGTGTGAAGACACAGAACATCAGAGATATGGAGAAACATTAATGGTAATCATAAAAAATATTACTTGCAAATAAATGAAAATTGGATCACAGAGGCTTTCTCATCCATGACAGCTGAGCTCATGGGCTGTAGGAGAATGTCTTGAGTGTTGGGAGTGAAAGCAAAAACTTCTCAATTTAGGATCTTATTCCCAGCTAGTCTAAGCTATACTTCAGGGTGAGGATAATTTAACATTGCTGGTTTTCAGTATATTGAACAACCTCTGAGATGTTTGTGAAGAGACACTTATGATGTACAATAGATTTACGAGCTCTTGGTTTTGCAATTTTTCTGACCAGGCTTCTTACATCTATTTTAAGAGATGTAGGAATGTATTTGCTGGTTTTGTGATGATTTCATTCGGGTCGGTATGAGTGGTTAGCATTGGTGTTACGGGTTGTTAGGGTTAAGGTTAGGGTTAGGGGTCTCCCTGCGCTCTTCTGCACAGAGCCCGTTCTCCTCCAGTAACCAGAGTGATCTTTTCGACACATAACATTTGGGCCTCTCTGTGGTCTGCTCCCCTCCTGCCCATCCTTTCCAGCCTCACCTCTCCCACCACGGCCTCTCCCTCTGTGACCACCCAGGGGTATGATTGTCCCACATGTGCCTCAGGCCTGAGTCCAAGACTTTGCAATCACTGTGCCCTCTGCCAGGAGCACTCTTCTCTCCCCCTGCTTCATGTTTGGCTTGTTTCCCCATTGGCTGGGCCCCGAATTGCCCCCTGATGACCTGACTCATTTCTGCTGGTTGAATGTGCCTGTCCGCTATTTAAATGTAGTGCCTGCCTTCCCGATGTGAGCAATTTGCTAACCTGCCCATGATGGGGCAGGCGTAAGGATGTAGCCTTAGTGTCTGCACAAAAAAATCAGTCTCAGAGGGGCTCACCAAACTTGTCTGATGATGGGGGAGCTGCTGTCCCTATGGTGGAGAGCAGGTAGTCCCCTCAGAGGGGGACCAGCCATGTGAGGTGGTTGGACAAGACTCCCAACTTCTTGTCTGGGGAGATGTAGACCTGGACCTGGAAGCTTACACCCTTGGATTCAAGGGTGGGGCCTAAGCAAGCTCCTTCTTCTTCCAGAGGTCCTCTTTCCCCTTCCCTGACCATGGGCTGGACCTGATTCCTGACCTGGGGGAGTTCGAGGGTGACCCCTCCTAGGAATACCAGGGGTTAATGAGGACCTTGTCAGCAGGATGCCCAGTAGCCTTCAAGGAGGACCCTACAGGGTGGAGACCACTCTGTGGGGGTCAGCAACATCCCACTCAAAACAAAGTGGGGCAGGTGGCCGGCCCTGCTGGTTCTACCCAGACTGTAGGGCATAGAAACAAGGGCTGTGCCCCAAGGTGCTCTGCTCCTGGCAGGTGGGGACAGGACCTGGGGGTTTGCCCGGGAGCTCAGTGCAGGGGGAGTGTTCCATGTGGGGCTGCATGGGCTTCCAACCTCTTAAGCCTTAGGCACCCCTTTGTAAGATGGGGTGCTGACAGCCCCCATCTCTGGGAGCAGAAGGTAGGGAGGCCCCATGGGCAGACTCACTCAGGAGAGGCCAGGAGAGTGGCTGTTGCTTAAAGCAGCCCACGGCCTGCCCCTTGAAGAAGGTACACAGGTCTATGGCCCTCAGCTTCGGGGTCCTGCTGCCAGCCTCTGGCAGTGACCCTCCTCTCACCCTGTCCCCTGTCCCTGTCTCTGTAGCTATGTGGTCTTCCTGGAGCTGTTCCTGCAGACGGCGAAGAAGCACTTCATGGTGGGACACAGGGTCACCTACTAGGTCTTCACTGACCAGCTGGTTGCTGTGCCCCGTGTGCCCCTCTGTGAGGGCTGGAGGGTGGTGGTCCTTATGGTGGACACAGGGTCACCTAGTACGTCTTCACCAACCACCAGCTGCCGTGCCCGTGTGCCCCTCCGTGAGGGCCAGTGGGTGGTACTCCTCATGGTGGACACAGGGTCACCTAGTACGTCTTCACCAATGACCAGCTGCCGGGACTGTGTGCCTCTCTGGGAAGGCCGGAGGGTGGTGGTCCTCGAGGTCCATGGCGCCCCACGCTGTCAGGATGTGTCCATGCAGCACATGGCAATGATCAGCTGCTTCTGTGAGCAGCGCTTCCTCCGTGAGGTGGACGACCTGGTGTGCGCCGATGTGGACATGAAGTTCCATGACCACGTGGGTGTGGAGATCCTGTCCCCCCTTTGTCACCCTGTACCCCAGTTTCTACTGGGTGGCCAATGAGAACTTCAGCTACGTGCGATGGTAGCAGTCCCAGGCCCACGTCCCCAGGGACCAGGGCAACTTTTACTATATGGGGGCCTTTTTGGGGGTGGGTCANATGGTTGCAGTCCCAGGCCCACGTCCCCAGGGACCAGGGCAACTTTTACTATATGGGGGCCTTTTTGGGGGTGGGTCAGTGGTGGAGGTTCACTGACTGACATTGGCCTGTCACCAGGCAATGGGGGTCGACCTGGCCAATGGGATGGAGGCCATGTGGCCGGACGAGAGCCACCCGAACCACAAGCCCACCAAGCCCCGGAGGCCTCGTGGGACCTGAGGCTGCTGGGCTGCCCTCCCCCCACCCAGGTCATGAAGGTGCTGAGATTCGGGCAGTGCCCAAGAATCACCGGGACATCCAGAATGCATGAGGGGCTCGCCCCGTCTCCATCAGGGTTGCCTCTCTGAGCGGAGCCATAAGAGCATGTTCCTTCTTCTGTCCCCTCGACTGTGGAGTCCAGCACTGCCCACTTGGGCATGTCCAGGGCCCCTAGCCACCCCCATGCACAGGAGGCCTGCCTGGGGCACAAGTTCCTTTCTTTGTGGTCAGTGCATTTCAATCATTTCTGGGTCATTTGCAGCTGCGAACGGCTCCAGTTTTATGTCGAATGTTTTTCTGTGTCAATGCTGAGCAACCATCTTTAAAAAGAACAATTGAGGGAAAAGGTTTTCTCCCTGGTTCTAAACAGACATCGCCAGGTGGGCTGGGAGCGGCCCTGCCGCAGCCTTGGAGCCAGAACGGGCCCTGGCTGGGTCTTCCTCCCAGTCCCTGCACCTCGCAGCAGCCATGGGCCTTCAGGGTCAGGGGTGCGCTGAGCCACCTCTCAGACCCCCGGTCCCCTGACCGCCAGAGGCTGTGACCGCTAGCACGGCCTCCAGGAGCATGGAGCCCTCTGGGTTATTTCTGGTTCCTGCCTTGGTTTTAAATGGCTATTTCTGTGCTGGTGTTTGTGAGATGTGGGCACTGGCTCTGTCTGGATGCGCATCCTGTTGGGATCCCTCAGTGCCCACTGGAGGGTTTGCACATGTGGACTCTCTCTGCACTATGTGTTAGCAAGCATTCACTGAGTGCCAACTGTGAGCTTGGTCACCAACAAGGGGCAGAGCGTGAGAGTGAGAACCAAGATACAGGATCCCTGCTCCAGGACCCTCCTGGGACTCGTGATGGCCCCATCCTGACTCACTACTTTCCTATTGTG
>NC_048221.1:58211065-58211308 GCF_002007445.2 Ailuropoda melanoleuca | reverse complement strand
CCCCTCATCTTCCTTCTCAGCCTGAAGATGATCCCAGCCAATCTGCAGCTTTGAAGACCTGTTCAGTACAGATGCCGGACACACCCCCCCCGGGGCCTCGGGCCTCACCTACCCCATCTGTCCATGTCATGTGCCTGCCCCTCCCCCCCAGCTGGCCACCTGCACCTTCCACAGGTGTCCCCATCTCAGAAGAGGGAAACACCAAGTCCAGACCCTTGGAGACCTCAGTGACTTCTTGCTTAC
>NC_048221.1:58210113-58210986 GCF_002007445.2 Ailuropoda melanoleuca | reverse complement strand
TTTTTTTTTTTTTTTTTTTTTTTTTTTTTTTTTTTTTTTTTTTTTTTTTTTTTTTTTTTTTTTTTTTTTTTTTTTTTTGAATAGGGCCTGGAAGCTCTGACTGTCCCCACCTGACCTTCAGATGCTCCCCAGTTCCTCCTGTGCCTCTGGTGTCTTCCTGGAACCCTGACCTGGCTGTTTTCAGACAGCTCTCCCAGTGGTACCCTCACTTTCTTGGCGGGGGAGTTTTGCTGAAATCCTCAGTGTGTCCTGCTGCCCCACCTGGATCACATCGTCTGGGCCATCTGAGGACCCAAGACTGTGGGTCTGTGGACTGGAGGGATTCTGAGCAGAGCTGGTGGGATGGGAGGGCTGCAAGGCACAGAGACAGGTTTCCAGAAAGCTACAAAGCTATCTTCCTACAGTTTTTGAATCAAAGCCTTGAGATCTTTAAAATGCCAGCAGTGTTACAGCATGGGCCAGAAAAACAAATGTCCCTGTGCACCCAACACCACCTAAGCTATTGGCCATTTCTTGTCACTTGAGCTGAGTACAAAGGATTGGGAGTGGGGGCTTGAGGGAGGGGTCCTGGGCCAGCCATCCAATCTCGTGCTGGGCCTGAGGCAGGGGCCTGTGTGGAGACCCCAGCTGCAGCCACTGCTGTCTGCTGATGCCCCCTCAGCCCTCCCCAGTGCACCTGCTGCTGGGGGAGCGCCTGCCCCCTCCTCCCTGCGGAGGGTACTCTCCTGTACCAGCGGTGTCTCCTCCCTTGCCAACCACTGCCAGCCTGTAGCCTGGGAGTGTGGACACCCTTTGTTCCTCTAGCTGCTGGGGGAGTGCCTGCCCCCTCCTCCCTGTGGAGGGCTCTCTCCTGCACCAGCAGTGCCTCCCCCT
>NC_048221.1:58178306-58207024 GCF_002007445.2 Ailuropoda melanoleuca | reverse complement strand
AGAACTAGGATGATCGGTAGGGGAAAAGGGATAAAGAAAGGGGGGTAATCAGAAGGGGGAATGAAGCATGAGACTATGGACTCTGAGAAACAAACTGAGGGCTTCAGAGGGGAAGGGGGTGGGGGAATGGGATAGGTTGGTGATGGGTAGTAAGGAGGGGACATATTGCATGGTGCACTGGGTGTTATACGCAACTATTGAATCATCGAACTTTACACCAAAAATAGTAAAAAAAAATTTTAAAAATAAAGTATTAAAAAAGAACATATTTTGGACAACTATATGACAATAAATTAAGCAATCTGTAAGAAATGGAAATTAGGCACTCCTGGAAGCATAAACTATGAAAACTGGAACAGGAAGAAATAGAAAACCTGAACAGACCCATAACCAGCAAGGAAATTGAAGCAGCAAACAAAAATCTCCCAACACACAAGAGTCCAGGGACAAATGGCTTTCCAGGAGAATTCTACCAAACATTTAGAGAAGAGCTAATGCCTATTCTGAAGCTGTTTCAAAAAATAGAAAGGAAAGGAACATTTCCAAATTCGTTCTATGAGGCCAGCATTACCTTGATCCCAAAACCAGACAAAGACCCCACCAGAAAGGAGAATTACAGACCAATATCCCTGATGCACATGGATACCAAAATTCTCACCAAGATATTAGCCAATAGGATCCAACAGTACATAAAAATGATTATTCACCACGGCCAGGTGGGATTTATTCCTGAGCAGCAAGGGTGGTTCAACATCTGCATATCAATCAACATGATTAATAAAAGAAAGGATAAGAACCATGTGATCCTGTCAATTGATGCAGAAAAAGCATTTGACAAAATACAGCATCATTTCTTTTCTTTTAAGATTGTGTTTATTTATTTGACAGAGAGCACAAGCAGAGGGAGCAGCAAGCAGAGGGAGAGGAAGAAGCTCAGCAGGGAGCCTGATGTGGGGCTCTGATTCCAGGACCCTGGGGTCATGACCTGAGCAGAAGGCAGATGCTTAACCAAGTGAGCCATCCAGGTGTGCCCAGCATCCTTTCTCAATTAAAATTCTCCATAGTGTAAGGCTAGAGGGAACATACCACAATATTATAAAAGCCATCTACAAAAAGCCCACAGCCAATATCATTCTCAATGGGGAAAAACTGCTAGCTTTTCCCCCAAGGTCAGGAACATGACAGGGATGCCCACTCTCTCCTCTACTATCAACATAGTACTGTAAGTCCTAACCTCGGCAGTCAGAGAACAAAAAGTAATAAAAAAAAAACATTCAAATTAGCAAAGAAGAAATCAGACTCTCACTCTTCACAGATGACATGATACTTTATGTGGAAAGCCCAAAAGACTCTACCCAAAAATTGCTAGAACTCATACAAGAATTCAGCAACATGGCAGGATACAAAATCAATGCACAGAAGTCAGTTGCATTTCTATACACTAACAATGATGTAGGAAAAAGAGAAATTAAGGAGTCAACCCCATTTATAATTGTACCAAAAACCATAAGATACCTAGGAATAAATGTAACCAAAGAGGTAAAAGATCTGTACTCAGAAAACTATAGAACACTTATGAAAGAAATTGAGGATGACACAAAGAAATGGAAAAACATTCCATGCTCATGGATTGGAAGAAAAATATTGTTAAAATGTCTATGCCACCAAAGCAATCCACACATTCAATGCAATCCCTATCAAAATACCATCAATAGTTTTTGTAGAGCTGGAACAAACAATCCTAAAACTTGTATGGAACAAGAAAAGACCCTGAATAACCAAAGTAGTGTTGAAAAAAAAAAAAACACCCAAAGCTGGTGGCATCACAGTGCCTGACTTCAAGCTATATTACAAAGCTGTAATCATCAAGATGGCATAAAACATACACATAGATCAATGGAACAGAATGGAATACCCAGAAATGGACATTCAACCCTATAGTCAACTAATCTTTGACAAAGCAGGAAAGAATATCCAATGGATAAAAGTCTCTTCAACAAATGGCGTTAGAAAAATTGGACCATGACATGAAGAAGAATGAAACTGGACCGCTCTCTTACACCATACACAAAAATAAACTCAAAAGGGATGAAAGACCTAAATGTGAGACAAGAATCCATCAAAATCCTAGAGAACACAGGCAGCAACCTCTTTGAACCCAGCCACAGCAAATTCTTGCTAGACATCTCCAAAGGCACGAGAAACAAAAGCAAAAATGAATATTGGGACCTCATCAAAACGAAATGCTTTGGCACAAAAAAGGAAACAGTCAACAAAACTAAAAGGCAACCTATGGAATGGGAGAAGATATTTGCAAATGACATATCAGATAAAGGACTAATACCCAAAATCTGTAAAGAACTTGTCAAGCTCAACACCCAAAACCCAAAAAATCCAATCAAGAAATGGGCAGAAGACATGAACAGACATTTCTTCAAAGAAGACATCCAAATGGCCAACGGACATATGAAAAATGCTCCACATCCCTTGGCATCAGGGAAATATAAATCAAAACCACACTGAGATACCACCTCACAACAATCAGAATGGCTAAAATTGACAATTCAGGAAACAGCAGATGTTGGCTAGGATGTGGAGAAAGGGGAACCCTCTTACACTGTTGGTGGGAATGTAAACTGGTGTAGCCACTCTGGAAAACAGCATGGAGGTTCCTCAGGAAGTTAAAAATAGAGTTACCCTACCACCCAGCAATTGTACTACTAGATATTTATCCAAAAGATATGGAGTAAGTCAAAGAGGCACATGCACCCTAATATTTATAGCAGCAATATCCACAATAGCCAAGATATGGAAAGAGCCAGATGTCCATCAACAGATGAGTGGATAAAGAAGATGTGGGGATATAGATAGATAGATTATAGATAGATGATAGATAGATAGATGATAGATGATAGATAGATAGATAGATAGATGATAGATAGATAGATAGATGATAGATAGATAGAGCTAGAGGTATTATGCTAAGTGAAATAAGTCAGTCATGATTTCACTCATGTGGAATTTAAGAAACAAAATAGATGAACATAGGGGAAGGGAAGGAAAAATAAAATAAGATGAAAATTGAGAGGGAGGCAAACCGTAAGAGACGCTAAACTCTAGGAAACAAACTGAGGGTTGCTGGAGGAGAGGTGGGTGTAGGGAAAGGATAATTGGGTGATGGTCATTAAGGAGGTCACTGGATGTAACGAGCACTGGGTGTTATACACAACTGATGAATCACTGAATTCTACCTCTGAAACTAATTTAAAAAATAAAATAAAATACATCTTAATATATTAAGCAAATACTAACAAATCTAATGGGAGAAATAGAAAACAGTACAGCAATAGTAGGGGACTCTAATACCCCACTTTTAGCAATGGATTCAGACAGAAAGTCAACAAGGAAATGTTGAGCTTGAACCATACATTAGACCAAGTGGGCCTAACAGACAATTATAGAACATTCCATCCAACAGCAGCAAATACACACTCTTCTCAAGTGCACACAGAATATTCTCCAAGACAAATCACATGATAGGGCACAGAATAAGTCTAAGCATGTTTAAGAAGATTGAAATCATTCCAAGTATCCTTTCTGACAACAACGGTAAGAAACTATAAATCAACAGTATGAAATCTGGAAAATCTACTAATATGTGGAAACTCAACATGCACTCCTGAACAATCAGTGGGTTGAAGAAGAAATCAAAAGGGAAATTTTAAAAATCTCAAAACAAATGAAAATGGAAACACAATACAGCAAAAGCTATAGGATCTCACAAAAGCAGTTCTGAGGGGGATATTAACAGGAATAAATGCAGAGTGAGAAAATACAAAGATCTCAAACAAACAACCTAATTTTACCTTAAGGAACTAGAAATAACAAACAAAGCCTAAAGTTAGCATAAGAAAGAAAATAACAAAGGTCAGAGTGGAAATGAATGAAATAGAGATGAGAAAAAAACCAGTGGAACTAAGAGTAGATCCTTTGAAATGTTAAACAAAATGGACAAAACTTTGCTAGACTGAGAGAAAAAGAGACAAGACTTAAATAAGTAAAATTAGAAATGGAAGAGACATTACATCTGATACTACAGAAAGACATAGGATCATAAGACACTACCATAAACAATAAATTGGACAACCTGGAAGAAATGGACAAATTCCTAGAAACATACAACCTACCAAGACTTTACCAAGAAAAAATCTGAATAGACCATTAATGAATAAGGAGATGAAATTAGTAATCAAAAACCTTCCAACCCAGAAAACTTGAGAACCAGATGGCTTCACTGGTGAATTTTATCAAACATTTAAAAAAGAATTAACACCAACCCTTCTCAAACTCTTCCCAAAAATTGAAGAAGAGAGAAATCTTCCAAATTTGTTTAATAAGGCCAGCATTACTCTGAAACCAAAATCAGGTAAGGACAAAAACTATAGGCCTGATGAATATAGAAGTAAATATTCTCAACAAAATGTTAGCAAACTTAATCCAACAACACATTAAAATATGAAATTTATCCCTGATACAAGGATGGTTCGACATATGTAAATCAATAAACTTGAAATACCACATTAATAGAATGAAAGGTAAAAATGTTATGATCATCTACATGGGACGCGGAAAAAAGATTTAACAAAATACAACATACTTTCATGATTAAAAACCCTCAACAAATTGGATACGGAAAACAAATTTGATCAGTAGCGTTTCTATATGCTAAAAATGAAACAACTGAAAAGGAAATGAAAACTATGCCATCCACACTAGCTTCAAAAAAAAAAAAAAACTTTGGAATAAATTTAACCAAGAAAGTGAAAGAGGGAGAATTGGATGAAGGGGGTCAAAAAGTAGAAACTTCTAGTTATGAGACAAACAAGTCCTAAGGGTATAATGTACAGCATGATGACTATAGTTTACACTGATGTACAGCTTATTTGAAAGTTGTTAAGAGAATAAATCTTAAGGTTCCCACCACAAGGGGGAGAAAAGCATTTTGCGTGTGTGTCCCTGTGAGGTGATAGATGTTAACTACAACTTATCGTGGTCATCATTTCACAATATATGAAGGTCAAGTCATTATGCTGTTCACCTTAAACTTATACAAGGCTGTATGTCAATTATATCTCAGTAGGACTGGAAAAAAGTGAAATATCTAAACAATGAAAACTATAAGATTTTGATGAAAGAAATTGAAAACACAAATGAAATTTGTCCCATATTCATGGATCACAAGATTTAATATTGTTAAAATGTCCATAGTACCCAATGCCATCCATAGATTCAATAAAATCCCTACCTAAATTCAATGGTATTTTACATGGAAATGGAAAAAACAATTCTAAAATTTGTATGGGACCACAGAAGACCCCAAATAGCCAAAGCAGTCATGAGAAAGAGCACAGCCGAGGCATCACACTTCCTGATTTTAAACTACTACAAAGCTATAGTAACTGAAACAATATAGTACCGGTATAAAAGCAGACACATAGACCAATGAGGCAGAATACAGAGCTCAGAAACAAACCCTGGCATTTGCAAACATTTGATAAGGAGCCAATAACACACAGTGGAGAAAGGATAATTTCTTCGACAACGGTGTTGGAAAAACTGGATAACTGCATGCAGAAAAATGAAACTGGATGCCTATATTATCCCACTCGCAAAAATCAACTCAAAACTGATTAAAAACTTAAACATAAGACCTGAAAAAATAAAACTGCTAGAAGAAAACATAGGGAAGATGCTCCCTATGGCATTGACCTTGGTGATGACTTTTTAAGATATGACACCAAATCAGTGGGACTGCATCAAACTACACAACTTCTGCACAGCAAAAAAATGACCAACAAAATGAAAAGGTAGGCTCTGGAATAGGAGAAAATGTTTGCAAAGTACATATGGGATAAGGTTTTAATATCCAAAATACACAAAGAACTTCTATAACTCAATAACAAAACAAAACAATACAATTAAAAATGGACCACAGAACTAAGTAGATATTTCTCTAAAGAAGACAACTGAATGGCCAACAGGTACATGAAAGAAATGTTCAACATCACTAATCATCAGGGAAATGCAAATCAAAACCTCACACCTGTTTTTGTTTTTGTTTTTGTTTTTGTTTGTAAAGATTTTATTTGACAGAGAGAGACACAGTGAGAGAGGGAACACAAGCAGGGGGAGTGGGAGAAGCGGGCTTCCTGCTGAGCAGGGAGACCAATGCGAGGCTCCATGCCAGGGTCCTGGGATCATGATCTGAGCCAAAGGCAGACACTTAGCAACTGAGCCATCCAGGTGCCCCAAAACCTCACACCTGTAAAAATGGATATTATCAAGAAGATAAGAAATAACAAGTGTTGGTGAGAATGTGGAAATAAGGGAATCTTTGTACAATATTGGTGGGAATGTAAATTGGTTCATCCATTACAGAAAACAGTATAGACCTTCCTCAAATAATTAAAAATAGATCTACCATATGACTCAGCAAAAATAGAGCTACCATTTGATCCAACAATTCCACTTCTGGATATCTATCCAGAGGAAATGAAAAGAGAATATTGAAGAGCTATCTGCAATCCCATGTTCACTGCAGCACTGTTCACCATAGTGAAGAAATGCAAACAACCTAAGTGTCTGCCAGTGGATGAATGGATAAAGAAGATGTGGTGTATGCATATATACAATGGAATATTATTCAGCCATGAGAAAGAAGGAAATCCTGCCTTTTGTGACAACATGGATAAACATCAAGGGCACTATGTTAAGTGAGATAAGTCAGATAGGGAAAGACAAATACTGTATGGTATCACTTAATGTGAAATCTAAAAGAGCTGATCTCCTAAAAACAGAGAGTGGAGTGGTGGTTACCAGGGACTGGGGGCTGGGGGAATTGGCAACACATTGCCTTAGGATGAAACTTGAAACTAATAGATGAATAAATCCTGGAGATTTAATTAACAGCATAGAGATTACAGAGAACAATATTGCCTTATGAACTTCAAAGTTGCTAGAAGACTACATCTTAATTGTTCCCACCACAAAAAAGAAATGATAATTATTTGATGTGATAGAAGTGTTAGGTGACACTACAGTGAGAAGTATGTCACAATATATAAAGGTATCAAATCGGGGCGCCTTGGTGACTCAGTCGTTAAGTGTCTGCCTTCGCCTCAGGTCATGATCCCACAGTCCTGGGATCAAGCCCCGCATCGGGCTCCCTGCTCAGCAGGAAGCCTGCTTCTCTGTCTCCCAGTCCCCTTGCTTGTATTCCCTCTCTCGCTGCCTCTCTCTCTCTGTCAAATAAATAAATAAAATCTTAAAAAAATAAAAAAAAACTAAAAAATAAAGGTGTCAAATCAACACAGGTATACCCTGAACTTACACTATATCAATTACATCTCAATAAAATATATTTAAAAAATAAATTGAAAAAGAAAAAACATGATCATTTCAATAGAGAACGCATTGAACAAAATCCAGCCTCCATTCCTGATTAAAACAAAAGAAAGCTAATCCAGCATCCTTTAGGCTTCGGCATGGGTGTTAATTCCTCTGGAAAGAGTGCTTCAGGCCCCGCCACGTCCAGATTGGGCATGCCATTTACCAGCTTCAGTAGCAACCTGAGCTTCTCCATCAGAGCCCTCAAACAGCAAAGCTCTGAGCTGCGCCTGCCGGCTGGGTTACCACACCTGAACTTTAGCTCGCTATGTGGCCCACAGAGTCCACACAGATATCTGGAAGCTGGACAAATGGATAAATAAAGTTAAAGACTAAGCTTTACAGAACATTTCTCAAAGCAGAAGAAAAAAATAGTTCGAAGACCTGTATAGGAACTATGTGTACTTGTTTAAAACCTACGGTGTGCCAAATTCAAAAACAGACAGATATGATAAGCTTTATAGTAAAAACGCATACAAATGTAAACATGGCAGTTAATTGTTTAAGCTATTGGAAACCTTACAGGTGAAGCAGGGAGATAAACATCCCAGGAATTAAAAACAAGCTTATTACTGTTATTCGGCACTAAATTGAACTTTGAGCTCCCTCGCAGCCCAAGCAAAAAAAGGACGATATCAGAGGGTGTAGAATTCTCACTGGCTCGTAAAGGAAGGCAGAGCCTAATTAGTGGCAGAAACAAGATGCTAATAGAGATGAAAAGGTGGGGACAAGTTATTCAAGGAAGAATTATATGATTGCCATGTCAACAATTGGGAACCTTTCAGGCAGTAACACTGCCTACAGACCTCTGCTTGGTAAATTGATCAACTGGGACCTCCCTGAGCATGACAAGGTTTTGAACTGCACGGCCATGGATGGGCAGGACAGGCGCCAGCTTCATGGGGGGCACTGAGCTAATGTGCCATGATCAGAAGCAAGTCAATGTGGAGGGTTTTACAGAAAACAACCAAAAGTTGTCAGTGTCCAACTAAGTGGCTCTACAGTTCCACAAATAGCATTCTGTATTCCTTCAGGGGAAAAAAAAAAGAGAGAGAAAATGCTCATGTTTTATCCTAGGTGATGGATAGAGGGTTGTGTGGAATCTTGATTTTAAAAAGGGGGTATGGAGGCCCATGGGAGAGAAGTGATGTGTGAGTCTATTGACCAGATCTACTTTGTGTTTTGGATCTCTTCTAAAAGAGGATCGAGTTCCTACCCTGGGCAAGGTGGGGTTTGAGCTGCTGCCACTTTCTTCCAAGAGGAGCAGGTGGGATGGCCTCTGCAATTCAGGCAGTAGGGGTGCAGCCCAGCTAGTTCAGGGAGCCACAGGCAGGGGAGACCAAAGTGCAAGGAGCCTGTCTCATCAGTCAAGAACAAGGTCAGTTCCTCTGAAGGTAAATCAGTAAATAACAATAGCAACAAACTGCCCTGCCTAGTTGATAGATCTTGTGTACTTCTTGCTTAAATAATATAGATTCACTGTGTCAACTATCAATACATTGTCTCTCAACTTCAAATTCATCCTTCATTTACTGCTTGTGAGAATTAAGATGGACCCTTTAAGTATTTCTTCTTTGCCAGATGGCACGACATTAAATTTGTCAGTTGAGGCATTGTCCTTCCAAGTTCCAGCAGGCTCCTGTAGCATTTAGGTGGTTGTGGAGTGGAGTGCCTTTTCTGAGACGCCTCCCTGAGAACAGCCTTCCCAGCACCCTAGAGAGTGGATTTCCAGGAGGTTTCCCAGGGCAGCACCACAGACACTGTTCTGTGAGCCTGGCAGGGACTTTGGGGTGGGGAGGGGAGCTTCTCCTGGGGAGCTCCATCTCAGCCCCAGGGGTAGTGGCTGCTCCTTGTAGCTGTTATTGCTGTACTCTCTGGCATTTTCTCTACTTCTTACTATCCAAATCCTCTTCAATTCTGTTACAGTTGATAATTCTTCATATTAATTTTCCCTGTTCACTATGTGGTTTCTCTCTCCTGACTGCTCCTGACTGATGTATATAGTGTCTCCTAGAAGCATTTTCTCCAGCCATTAAAAAAAAATCTTGTATGGAGCACACGCACACCATTTGTAATGCCCACAGATTGGCATCATCCATCCAGCTGACAGCTGAGTGGACTGCGTGCCAGACCCTGGAACTCCAGAGATGAATTGGACATGGACCCTGACCTGAAGGATTTTGTGGTGTCGTGAAAGCTCAAGAACATAAGCCATCGAAGCACCATGATATAGGAATATGTTTTGTGGGAGCTCCAAGAAGGGAGTCCTGTCAAGAGCAGGGGCCATCCCCCTGCTGGTCCAGCTATTCTGTTCCTTTCTTCCTCCCCAGCCAGCCTTCCTGCTTGATGCCCAGCAGTGCACACTTCAACCCCTGCACTGGGCACTGCCAGCCACCCCCTCTCCACAGGTGAGGAGAGCGCAGGCCCAGCTGGCTCCCAGAACCTCTGCATATCTCTGCTCTGGACAATCTCACAGGACAACCCAGGTCTCCAGGAGTAAGCTGAGGGTTGGACAAAGAGCAGTTGTATGTGCACGTGGAGGAGGGGGAGAGGCAAGATGGGGTTGTTGGGCCATAGATCCACAGTCCTGTGCACATAAGGACCCCTGGTCTGAACATCGAGGGGCAGGCCGTAGGGCACTGGTATCCATTTGTCCTCCTGCCCAAAGGCACCAAATCATCCCAAGTCTCTCCCAGAGTCCCTGTACCCACAGCACTGACTGCTCTTACATCTCCCTGCCTTTTATATGCCTGACATACCCTGCTTCCATCTCCCACCTGGGAAATTCTTCTCCCCCACATCCCCTCGCCACCCCAGTAAGATTTATCAAATAAAAAACAAATATAGACTTAGTAAGGAAAGACTTTATTCCAAAGGATTGTTGTAAGGCTGGAGACAGGGACTGTTGCAATAGGGAGAATGCTCTGATCATGGTGCCTGCTCAGCTCAGGGTCAGGCAAAAAGGGCTTTCCTATTATAGGTAGTAGGGAACAAAACTGGAGAGAGCCAGCTATGGGGAAGTGGGGTGGAGGAGTGGCAGGATCTGGTGGGAAATCAGAAAATGACTCACCCAGAGGCCAGCCTGTTCTCACGAGGGTCCAAGGACGGGCTGAGAGGCTGGGTGGGTCAGAGTTGGAGCACTTTATTCCCATTAATCAGTGGGGACCAGTCTGGGTCAAGTCTTGTCCTTGGCAAACAATGGACATCGTGAATGTCATCTAAAATGTATGGAAAGGGGATCTTGGCAGAAAGTCATTTCCTGAAACACAAAGAGCGGGGGTTTTCCCAGTCTTCACTGTTTTCCAGGATCACAAGGTTTGGGGAAAGCTTGACATTATCACTTTTATTTTTGATGTTCTCTTGGATTTCACCACATGACGAGAGTGACACAGAGAGAGAGGAGGGTCAGTA
This sequence comes from Ailuropoda melanoleuca, assembly GCF_002007445.2. Lineage (NCBI taxonomy): Eukaryota > Metazoa > Chordata > Mammalia > Carnivora > Ursidae > Ailuropoda > Ailuropoda melanoleuca. Next base: position 58,196,167 of record NC_048221.1, on the reverse strand, counting down.
GACTGATGCTGACCTCACTGTGTCCTGATTTCTCAGCCCCTGCTATGGCTGCGGACCATCACCTGCTCCACATTCCAGGGAGAATGTGGGAGAGTCCGACTAGGTTATGTGGCCCACGCCTCACACCCTCCCACAACTCCGTAGCCCATATTTTAGCTTTGCAGCAGTTTCTGATTAGGCTTTGCAGAGGGGAGCCAGGGGAGCACTGTGGGGCAAGAGGGGCAAAGTGGCAATTGCTTGCCATTCTCGCCAGCATGGCCCTTGGGAGCTGCCATTTCCATATTACTCAGGGTTCCCCTGTGCTTTGCAACACCTGTATAAGCAGTCTCCCCAAGACATTCTTTGTGAACTCCCTGGGTTCCCCTCTTCTTGATGATCTTAAAGACCCCGACTGCTAAGTTGCTGTTAAATGCAATATCAGGCCCTTATTTCACTCTCATCTCAAACAGGTTAATCCTACAGGCTGCTAGCCACCCATGGCTATCATGGGTCAGGAGCCCTCCTGGGTTGAACCACCTATGGTTACAAGACCATGTGGACCGAGAGGGGAATCTTCTGGGCAAGGTGCTACCAGAGACTGGTAGGGCAGGTGCCCAGTGCCTCACAGCCTCCTGGGCACAAAACTGAGGTTCTCCAAGGAACGGGGAATCCATGTGGGAGCCTCTGGAGACAGGTTTGAGCAACCGGACAGAGGAGAGGATGTTCCATTAGTCAGACTAGGGTACCCAAGAGGAGGAGTGGGCAGTGGAAATGAGGAGGCCTGTTTGGGACTGCTGAAGTGTTGGTAACTGTTGGCCACCCAGGTGGATATATTTCCAACACATGGTTAGAAATATGGATCTGGTGCTTGGATAAGAGATGAAGACCACAGTACAAATATGGTACTATTGGCATGTGGCTGAAGTGAAGAGTGGTGGTGAGCATACACAGGAGGACTGCGGAGGGAAAGGGGAAGGAAAGCTGAGGGTGGAACTGGTGACACCATCTTTCAGTGATTAAGGATGCTGGCCCAGCACAGAAGGTGGAGAAGGGGAAGTAGTTCAGAACAGGGCTTAATCTTTCTGAACCTGCCTCAGGTCTTGAGAGGGGAGAGAAAAACAACTATCTTTTGGAGTATTCTAAGGTAAGTAAAATAATAATATGACAACATAATGCACCCAGGTCGTGCCTCACACATAGCATGTTAACCTCATCACATAAAGTAACACGTATAGGTCCAAGCTCAGGAAAAGCAGGGGCTTCCATTCACTCATTCCTGTTACCCCTGAAGGCACCACAAAGACAGCTGCACCTCGGGAAGATCTCAGTGGATGACTTCTCCCATATCTGGATGTGGGAATAGAATAAACCATTTAGCAAATGGGTTACCGTCCTGTCATCCAAAAGGAGAGATGATAATTCTGTCCATCCTAAAACAGAAAAAACTATCGAGATCAATAATTTATCTAAAGCTAGAGATTAGTTTTACAGTTGGTCTGTCATTACTTTTGCTTATGAACACCAGGCACTATTTAAGGTCATATGTAGCACTTAGGTATGAAGTAATGGCACATCGTATTTTTACCCAAGAGATGGGAAGTTTTCCTTAAATCACACATCTCTGAATGTCCCACCGTACTTTAGAATACTCTTAAAAACCTCTCAGGTATTTTCTGGACGGTCTCAAGTGATTTACTAAATTCTCACCTCTCTTAAATTGGCATTAACCATTTTGACACTGGGTAAACCTTACCTTTGTTCAGAAATTTGTGCAAAACTATTGACAGTCATCAAGAAGACAGCCATCATAATAGCATGACTAAGACACGCAGCCACATACAACTCAGTTATTTCCCAGCAGCACCCTGCTGGTGGGAATCATAAACACCCGGATTTGAAAAGTTATGGAAACTGTCTATATATTCACTAGGAAAATCTAGCACCTCAGAAAGATTGCATTATTTTTTGTTTTTGTTGAATGAGGAGAAAAAAAGGAAAATGGTTCACGTTTAAATGGATGGTTCTTAAGATGTAACCATTTGAAAAATCAATATACCAATGTTCACTATGAAATGTGTGCAAACATGTGAACTGGGGCCCAAAAAACAATAGCAAGACAGTGACTTATCCTTTTTGTTATTGTGCTATTCTCTGTATTTTAAAAAGAAATATTAGGCAATTATTTTTCTCTTGGAAAACAGTTTTTTATTTGCATCTGCTACTCAAGAACAGCAAAACATCTATCTTCTAAAGCAGAAATCTTGATGTGGAGTTCCGTGGGAAATATTGATCAAACCAAAGCTGTCCAATGGGATAACATGGGTGTGAGGTAATGTCTGCATTCCAATAATATTCTCCACTCAATGTCACATTCATGTATCAATTTTTTTTTTTACAGAACAACCTTTGAAACATTTTTTAAAAGGAAATAAGCTCTTAGCACAGATAAGTATTAAAGTGATATAGTGTCATATGAACTATGACTCCACTAAATTCATGTAAACACAATTTCTAACCAGTACCGAAAACAGCCTTTACTATGATCAAATTAGCGAGTAGGAGATCCTGGGAGGTGTTTTTAAAAATTTCCCATCTAGGGCCGCCTGAGTGGCTCAGTAGGTTAAGCGTCTGCCTTCGTCTCAGGTCATGACCCCAGGGTCCTAGGATCCAGCCCAACATCAGGCTCCATGTTCAGCGGGGAGCCTGCTTCTCCCTCTCCCTCTCCCTCTGTCCCTCCCTGCCCAAACTCGTGCGCACGCGCTCTCTCAATTAAATAAAATCTTAAAAAAAAATTTCCCACCTACGGATATCTCTGAAATCTCATCATTCAAACTTGAGTCTTGAAGATTTTTCCGGTCTTTAAGCATCTTTTTTAAAGCTAATATTTTTCTTTGTATGGATGACACCTTAAAACACTGAAATTAACAACTCTGCAATAAGAAACGGGGAACAAGCAGAAATAACTGAAGCATACAGGATCAAGCCCTGGAGAATACTACCAGGTGTTGGCACGGGGAAGCAAGCTGCCCTCTCTCCTTAGGTGTCTAACCTGAGAGACATTATAATCAGCTTCCAGTTTCCAGATGCCCAAAAAGAAATTCCCCTCAGCTCACCTCTTCCTGGAGACATTCTATTGACAAGGCTGTGTTGGTAAGACTGTCAGAGCCAAGTTTTGTGGACAAACAGCCTACACTGTTAACATTAAGACAGAAATGCCTGGAGACAAGGAAGGTCAGTAACACCCCCCTCAACCTGCTTCCTTGAGTCAAATAGGAGCACAGACATTAGAGAAGTGTGAAAATTACTAAGTGCTTTACAAGCGATGGATTGCTGAGAGGGCACCAGACTCAGCAACTATGTTTAAGCCAATGTTAACTAAAATGTCTAGAACCAAAATTTTGTTTTTGTGTTTTACCTGATTGAATCAGGCAATTTAGGTGAGGTGGTAGTGGATATAATCCTGAGAAGGACTGCACTCATCCAGCATTGTGTGGGCTGGGTATGCAGAGTGGTTGACCCTCCCTAATTATGGGCTCATCTGGCTCTCACACTAAGCTTAGCCTTTGTCAGCAATAAAGGTGGTATTCTGGACACCAGCTGCCAGTTTTACTTTTCAATTTCTTTCAGAACTCAGGTGAGGAAACTGGGGGCTATTTAGTAGCCCCTGAAAATTTTTAACTGGTCAGAAACACTGAGAAATAACACAGAGAATGGATGATGCAGACCAAGGAACTCATGGTGAGGTTTTGTGGGACCAGGTGTATGGACCTCAGAAGGTGGCACTTCCCCTCCCTCCCTTTCTTAACACTTGTTAAAGTACACATGTAAATGTACAGCCTGACAAATTTTCACACAACAATGGCACCCAACATCAAGATCAAGAAACTTACCAGGACCCCAGAATGTCCCTTCAGGCCCCCTTCAGTTACCACTCCTCACCTGGAATGTCCATTATTCAGACTTCTAGCTACACAGATTTGACATGGGTGGGTGTTGTAGCTTGGTGTCCTATGGGGTGTTTTTAGCTGTGCATTTGGCTTTACACTTCCAGACTTGGCAGAATTTAAGGTTTAGGGGACCTGCTGCTTTGACCTTGTGGGTGACAGCTCCTTGTAGCTGAGAGAGGCAGGAATTTAAGCAAAGGTCTCACTGGGCTAAAATCAAAGCACAGCTGAGTTCCCTCTGGAGGCTCCAGTGGACAATCCATTCCTTGCCTTTTCCAGCTTCAGGAGGCCCCTGCGTTCCTGGCTGTGGCTCCTTCCTCCATCATCAGAGCCAACAGTGGTCCCCTCTGACTCCCGCTCTGACTATAGCCAGGAAAGGGTCTCAGGTCTAAGGAACTAAATGATTAGACTGGGCCCACCCTGACAGACCAAGCCCATCTCCCCATCTCCAGGCTGTAGCCTCTACGGTCTTTTTTTTTGCCAGGTAAGGCTACAGCTTCCCAGGTTCGGGGCATTAGGGCACACACCTCTTCAGTGGCTGGGGAGAGGGGAGCGCTGCCCTACCTACCACAGGGAGGAGAGTAGTGAAAGAACACTCTCCTCCTTAAATGTCTGGTAGGATTCTTGGGTGAAACTATCTCGACCTCAACTTCATGAGGATCCTAATTATGGATTACCTGTTATTATGTGATTTTCTATTAATTTATCAGGTTATCTTTTTAAATGAATTTATCATTACTTCTGTATTTTCAAATTTATTTATGGCATTTTAATGTCTAACAGGATCTGTATAGTGACATTTTCTTTTTTCATTCCCATTGTTTCTGCCTTTTAACTTTTAAGAAAAAAATATCAGGCTTATTTGAGGTGTATGAAAATTTTCCACCACTCCAAGAGGTTTCCTTGTGTGCCTTTGAAGTCAATCTGCCCCCCTCCCTCAGCAGGCCTGGTAACCACAGTTCATTTCTGTCCCTATAGTTTTGCTTTGACAAAAATGTCACATAAATGGAGTCATACAGCCATTTGTGTCTGGCTTAGCATAATACTTTTGGATTTATTCACATGTCTACATGTATCAATGTGGTCCTTTTCATCGTACGATGAACCACAGCTTGTTTATACATTCATCAGTTGATGGACGTTTGGGTTGTTACCGGCTTGGCAGATTATGGAAAAAGCTGAAATAAACATTTCAGCACAGGTCTTAATATGAACAAATATTTTCATTTATCTTGAACACATTTTTTAGGACTGGAATTGCTCGCTTGTATGACTTGGCAGGCAGACCAATGTCTGCCTAGATCTCAATCTCTGGAACCTTTGATTGTTAGGTTACATGGCAAAGGGAAACTAAGGTTGCTAGCCAGCAGATAGATTTTGCTAGTGGGCTCCATGCAATCACCAGCGTCTCTGAAAAGTTGGAAGAGGGACGGGAGAGGAAAAGGTCAGACTGAGGTCATGTGAGAAGGATTCAACTCATGACTGCTGACTTTGAAGATGGGGGAAGCAAGATGGAGTCAAGGAATGTGGGTGGCTTCTAGAAGCAGGAAAAGGCAGAGGATTCTCCCCTAGGGCTTCCAGAAGGCACACAGCCCTGGCCACACCTTGATTTTAGCCGTGTAAGACCCATGTCAGCCTTCTGGCCTCCAAAACTATAATACTGGTTTTTAAGCCACTAAGTTTGTAACAATTTGTTATAGCAGCTGTAGAAAACTAACACATATGATGAGGGAACGGGAAACTGTCAGACTTCCTGCAATGGCTGAACCATTTTGCATTTCCACCAGCAATGTTCGTCATTCCACAACCCCTCTTTTTTCTGTCAGGTTTGTTGTTTTCATCTTTAGCCATTCTATGCCTCTTTCCTTTCTTCTTGGTCATTCTTCCCATGATTTATCAATTTTCATAATCTTTTACAAATATAAGAACTTTTGATTTTTTTTCCTATTTAATTCCTGTTTTCATCTTTATTATTTGCTTTGGGTTTAGTTTATTATTTTTTTCCTAATTTCTTAAGATGAATGTGGTCTTCGGCCTTTTCCCCTCCTAATACTAGACTTTAGGATTATAAATCTGGACTCTAAGAATGGCTGTAGCTGCTTCTCACAAGTTATGATGTATAATATTTTCATTATCATTCAGCTCAAAATATTTTTCTAATTTCCTTTTTGATTTCTTCTCTGATGGGTTACTTAGAAGTGTATTTCTTAGTTTCCAAACATGAGAATTTTTATTACTGATTTCTATCTTAATTGTATTATGATCGGGGAACACAGTCCTATGACGTAACTCCTTTAGAAGGTATTCAGGCTCGCTTGGTAGTCACATGTCCTAGTCAGTTTTCATAACTGTTCCTGGTGGGCCTGAAAGCAGTGTGCATTCTGTGATTTGGGATACACTGCTCTGTAACTGTTCACCAGGCCAATATGGTTGAATGTTTTCTTCAGGGCTCCAATATCTGTACCAATATGGGTCTGCTTAGTCTATCGTACACAAAAGGTGTGTGAAAATCTCCCACCAAGTGTGGATTTGCATACTTCTCCATGTATTCTCATCATTTTTGCTTTAAATACGCTAAGGCTGTAATGTACGTACAAATTTGGAGTTATATATTCTCATATTTGAAAAGTCTATCTCCATCTCTAACAATGCTTTTGCCTTAAAGTTTTTATAATACATAGAAAATACAGCTACACATTAGCTTTTGGCTGGAGTCTGCATGATGCACTTCTCCTATCTTTTGTCTATGAAGACAGAGAAAGTTTCAGACTTCTCTTGTCAAATGCTTATAGCTGATTTTTAAGGACTTTCATCTAAAAAAAATTACAGCATGTAATCCAAGTAACTACTAACTTATTTGCATCTAAATCTACCATATTACTAAACGCTTTCTGGTTGTCATACCTGTTTTATTTCCTGTGTTTGCTTTCAGATGATCATTTATTGCACTACTGTCTCTTCTACTGGCTTAAAAGTCACACACTTTACCCTGTCTACGTGCACTCTAAGTCTCATGTTCTAGGCTGACCGGGACTCTCCGCTAATGCAAGAGCCTTAGATTACTCAACTTATCCCCTCCCCCAATTTATGTAACACACTAGTCTTGTATCTTAGTTCTCTCTGTATTTCCATCTCCATAAGACATTGTTTTGCAGTCATTATTCATTTTGATTTATCCAGATGGGTACCACTTCCATTACCATATATACCTTTCTGCATCTGTATTTTTTTAAACACTACTTATTTATTCTACTGCACACTGTATTAAGAACTGCTTGCCTGGACTGCAGCTCGATACTGAGTCAGCCAGCCCAAGCCAGTTCGAGCTCCTGCAGTACATCTTTCCTGCGAACCCTGGAGGAGTAACTGACCGTGTGAGGGCAAGTCCTTCCGTGGCTCCTACTGCCCTACAGGATTGAGTTTAGGAGCTCTTTCTTGATCTGTCCCCTACCTAATTCTAAAATCTCATCCTTACTTACTTATGTCCCACATCTCTCCTAGACACTCTACTCAGAGTTAGTGATTTTCTAGAGTACCCAGATTTTATAAAAAATATGCCATTCCTTGTACCTGGATTGCCATTCTCCTTTCGTGTATCTCAAAAACTGCTTGCAATCCTTCAAGACCCAGTCAGTTCCCTGGGTGCTTTCTTGTGCTCTGTGGGTGGAGGCTGAAGCCCTTCTGAGCATCTCTATGCATAAATGTGCTCTCTTATCTTGTTACTGTTCTGGTTGCTCCATGAGAGCAGGACTAGCCTTGACCATGTGAATCCCCATTTCCTAGCCCAACAGGAAAATGGAGCCTAAACTGAGTTCATCCTCCAAAAGGGGATTATACTCCCCGTAAGGCATTTGTTTTCCTTTGTGTTGTTCCGAAGCTGAAATCACAGTCTATGTGAAAGAACTTTAAAAATTAGGTAAGTATGTAAAGATTAATGGTTGGTAGTGAGTGGTAACTATTTCACATGCCTTATGCAAAAAAATTTTTAACAAAACATGTCTAGCTTTATTTTGTTCCCAGGAAATTTAAATTTAAGTATCAGTGGATCATAACTTAATTTGTAATCTTGTGCCTGAAGAGTGAAAAATAAATCAGCATTGTAAGGAGAATCTGAATGTTCTAATTGTTCTGAAAATTTTGCTCTTTCCAGGATAACTCTTTTAAAATAAAATATTACCTGTAATCCCAAATATATAAAATCACGTTGTGATTGAAGCACATGTGGTGAGTCTTTCTCATGGCAGAGTCACTAGTAGCACAAAATGATTACCCCTCTGCTAAGTTCAGAGTTTTGGGCAGGTTTCCATAGTCTCTTCAACTAGAGAACTGAATAACTTTGTTTTAACATGCCAACAACCAATCTGGCATTTAAAAATAACTTTATTAAAGTTGAGGATTGCTGTTAATACACAGTTTGATATAATAAATCTACAGATAATCACCACTCACATCGCATAATCGAGCTTCTAGGATGACACTCTCCTCGGCTAAAGCTCAGCGCTGTGGCAGTGACTGGGCTCTGTACGACAGGCTACCTGCCCTCATGGACTCACAGGCTCTCCTGTTCCCACCTTCAAGAACCTGGGCATTACTGATCCTGAGAAGAAAGTTCAGAGCTTTTTCTGTGATACATATAACTTACTTTGCTCAAGTTTTAAAAGGCTAAGAGACATCTGTGAATTCCAAATGTAAAACTGGAATTTAAAGTGTTTGTCCAGATAAACTGTACTATGAAATGAAAGGGTTTATCTGCATGAAAAAATACACCGCTCAGAATCTGACATAGGCTAAGTAAAACATTTCGTTTTCTGAAAAATACTGATAATATATACCTCTGTCTTAAAATAATTCAAACACGATTAAATGAACGAATTTTGATAAAATGTTTAAGATGACAGTTTGCAAAATAAAAGTTAAAGTCATTTAACCACATTTTAGTAAATATGTAGATATATATTTTATTTGTCAAGAGTAAATGTCAATTTTATTTAGGATATTCAAGTACAAAAAATGAAAAATTATATACCAATCACTGTTAAGAAAAAGTTAAAAGGCATTAAGTTGTTCTAAGAATACTACAAAGGCACTGAATTCACATATCCCTTAATATATGAATTTTCTGAATTTTCACCTTTAATATTCAGTTGTTCACAGTTATTTTCTTAAGAAATATTTTTAATAAGATGACTCTACCTTACGATTTTTCCCCTGGAGGACAGAGCTTTAAACAACAAGTATGTAAAACATCCTAATGAAATAGTGGCAATACCCCAGGTTCAGAGGTATTCATCACTGGAAAAGGGACTTATACCTAGATGTTTTTACTTTTAAACACGTCTTGTTTCATCACAAGAATACGTCAACCACAATAAGGCACACTGAAGCATGGAAGGCCATGCTACATAATTTGATACAAAAGCTTAGGATCGTGTTACCAATTGGATAATGGTATCAAAACTTAAAAAGTTCTAAAAAACTATTAAGAAGTTAGAACTTCAGGTACATAATACATTTTATAACATATTTCCCAAATTTTACCTTTACTATGTATAAAAAAGGAGTTCATCTTGGAATATAAATGCAATCAGATAGCCATATAATGAAGAACTTCTGTATTTTCAACAGCACTGACACTTTGCTCTGTGGTACAATGCATGTAAGTGACAATAACTGGGCAGCAGGAGAAATGATTTAGATTCATCACAAACCAGCCACATGAAAACGTCTAACAGCAGTGAACATAAAAGTGATATCCACCGTGGTTATGTATTAACCTTATACTTAAAAATATTTTTCCATAAATGGCAGTAACTACAGCCATTTGCCAGATATAGAATAAGTGATACAGCAAATAAAAACAGCAAGAAAATCAAAGCATACTTCTAACATTTTAATAACTTTTGCTTGTGATGACCTTCTGTGATCTGGAACCTTTGTTTTACATAAAATTGGAGCTGGAAAGAAAAGAAAAAACCTTTTGATTGGTACAATAAAAAAACTATATAGGAAATAAAAATTACTAGAATCATTAGTTTTACAAAGCTTTTACAGAGAGAGGAAATATACACCTAATATACTATAGGGTATCTTCGGAAACGAAAAAATAATAAGACATCAAACTCTGTTTTCTTGAATATGAATTCTTTTGAGTTCTCAAAAAAGCTATGGGCTTGGCCCTGACTTTATAAACAAGAGCACATGCTAATAATGGTCTTTAAGTGGAGCAGGGCAACAATTTTTACAAAGCAAATGTAAACTGTCTTTCATATATGGAATAAACTTGGGGAATCCAATTTTAGTAACACTGGATTAAGGTGAAAGGATAAGAACAGGTAAAAGGTCCCTTAGCTTTACAATTCAAAGCATATCTTAAAGCAGTAATAAATTATAGTTTGTCTTTTGAAGTTCAATGATTGAGTAAAACGTAGATATTAAAAGTCATATTCGTTCTTTTGACAAATAATTGCATGCCCACTACATAGCAGGCACTGTTCTAGGCTCCAGGGATGAATGTATCAATGAACAAAACAAAGATCCACACCCATGTAGAACTTATATTCAAAGATCAAATGTGAGAATTCATTCTTTTCCCCACAAACCATAAAATCCACAGGTCAGTTAAACCCACCAAAACTCTGTGGATTCACTTCTCCATAATTCAAAAATGGAAAGCTGCCATGGGCCAACATTATGTTTTCCTAATTATTTTGATGTTAAATTAGAGTATTCTGAAAATGCTGGGTTTGAAATAAGATGTGATGATAAAATTAAACCAGAAATGTTGCTCTGTGAGGAACAAAAGGAGAGCTGGACGCTGCCAAAGCAGGGGTAGGTGCAGTAAACTAAGGAAAAGAGTCATCAAGAAGCACTCTCAACAGAACAAGTCAACGATGAATTTCAGGAACAGTCAAATAGGCAAAATGACAAGGACACTTTAAGCGGGAGAAATAAAAGACATAAAATACAGAAAAGGAAAAAAAAAAACAACTTATTTTCTAAAACTTTATAACTATGATTTTAACACATACCCAAACCTATAAGACTTGAGATTATCATCCAAATGCTACTCATGGCCGCCCCATTGTACAGGGGCCCTCTCTACCTTCCTCTGCATCTTTACGTCCACCATTGGTTTCACAAGCTCTGACATCAAAGCACAGGAGTTCGAATCGATAGCCTGGTTCCCTTATTAAAATAAAAATTCTCACAAAATCATCATCAGTAGAATTTGTTAAAAAAAATGAACTAATTTTTTTTATCAAATATTATTTTACTTCTATGATTCCTCAACAAAGTATATAGCTTCCATATAGACATGAAATTTAACATAACTAACAGTAGGTCAGCAGTTATTAGATGTGTGCTAGAAACACAGGCTGGACAATGAAATAAGAGCAGCCATTTTCCCCACAGGTAACTGAGCCTTTTTACAATATGACATATTTTGTCATTCATTCATTTGCTCATTTTGGCAAATATTTACTGAGTACTTAATATGTGCCAGATGCCATTCTAGATCCTGGGGAAATAGCAGTGAACAAGAGGGACAGGTCTCTGCTCTCAAGGAGCTGACATTTTAGTTGCCAGAGGCTGACAATAAATAAGGAAACAGACTGTGATAAGCCTAAGATCAAATAGAGCAATGAAACAGAAAGTAATGGGGGAACCACCAGAGTGGGGGTTTTGGGGATAGCTTACTTCTTACGGTCCTTGTCCTTCTTCAGGTTGCTGCCCGATGCCATGTAGGGCTGGTTCTGGTATATCTCTGAGGTAGCTTTCTTTTTTGAGAAAGCGATTATTTCTTCTTCCAAGAGTCTTCTCTTCTCTTCAAGCTTCATTCTCTCTTCTTGGTGAACTCTTTTGAGGTGCTCAAATTTGGCCTGTAGCTGTGAAACAAAAGTGCAATTCCCATCAACAACACAGTGTGGCAGCACACGCGCAGGAATATTCTCCATCTTCACAACACTTGCTAACACTAACCTAACACAGTGATCTACAAATTTTCCCAATGTCTCAAGTTCATGCTTGAAGTAAAAATGTACATATGAAACTGCCTTGGTAACTTTATTTTTTAAAAAGATTTTATTCATTTGACAGAGAGAGAGTGAGAAAGCACAAGCAGGGTGAGCAGCAGAGGAAGGGGGGGAAGCAGACTCCCCACTGAGCAGGGAGACCAATGCAGGCTCAATCCCAGGGCCCTAGGATCATGACCTGAGCCAAAGGTAGACACCTGACTGAGCCACCCAGGCGCCCCAGTAACTTTAATTCTAAATGAGTTCTCATGCAAAAAATGCATGAACAAAAAAATAAATAAAAGCCTCATGTAAAAACATGTTTTTAAAACATTTGACCATTTCTTAGAGTTTTTATTTTCTTGCTCTGTATTTTCCCCACAAAGCCTCTTCAAATAAACTTTCTAAAATCCATGTTCAATAAAAGTGAGGGACACAAATCACAAAATAGAGTTATCAAAAAAACACCTTAGTTTCCAAATAGTTACCAAGTACAGTGAAACAGTAAAAAGTTACACTGGTAAACCTGCTTGGAAAGTGACAATTATCAGTTTAAATCAAGAACTTTAAAAACCTATTATATTTTTCTACATTATATTTTTCTACATTATCTAAAGTAAATCAAGAAATCCTAAACTGACGAAGTTTTATTCATAAAAATACTCACTGTAGAATTTACACCATAACAGGAAAAAATAGCCTGTGTCTTATGAAGTCAAAAAATAAATTTATGCTAAGTACACTCAATGCAGTCATTAAAATGAGTTTGTAAAGGGTGTAACATTACAAGGTGAAATTTCCCATAGTCTGGTGTTTATCTGGAAAAAAAAAAATCTAGGGACGAGGAGATTCCACATGAATCAGCTGTGTGCCTTGCCTGCCAAGAACACAAGTACAGCATCTAAAATCTAGATCACAAAGGTAACTTTTAAAATTCTCTAATCTAGTTAGATTAACTTTAGTATTTTCAGTTCTGGGCAGCATTCATACAAAAAGTAGGACTTAGGGCACCTGGGTGTCAGGCAGTTAAACATCTAACTTCAACTCAGGTCATGATCTCAGGGTCCTGGGATCGAGTCCCACATCAGGCTCCCTGCTCAGCGGGAGTCTGCTCCTCCCTCTGCTTCTCCCCACCTTGTGCATGTGCACACAGGCACTCCTGCCCTCTCTCTCAAATAAATAAATAAAATCTTTAAAAAAAAAAAAAAGTAGGACTTGGTTTCTAGAAAAGATGGCATATAATAACTGAAGAAATGTTTTACTAAAAATCAGAGGTTGAGAGTGGAAACTGAAGAGCTAAACTCCATCCTAATAAAAACTGTTCCAAATATGGAAGAGGTTGTGCTGTACACCAGTAAAGCCTGATAGGAGATATATTTAAATGGAGAGAGAAAAGAACTGAAACAGATTAAGTAAGACTACCCTAAGATTCTTTTATTCCTGAGGATGGCATTTCAGAGAAGTATCAGTTCCTTAGTATTTGCTTATTTAAATAGTTCCTGCTTTTGCAAAAAAGCTGTGTGTGTGTGTGTGTGTGTGCGTGTGTGTGTGTGTGTGTTTAAAGGGTGGGGTACATCTAGTTGTCATTCAAATCAGTGGTATAAACAAGATACATACTCTCTGAGTATGTGTGCATCTCCTATAAATGGGGGAGAGGAGCTGAGTAAAGCCTGGAAAGATAAGATATAGGAGTGGATTTCTATTATGTTAATAAAGACATCTCTGGTTACTTAAATGGAGGCTGCATACTCTATATGCATTGTTAAATATCTTGAAAGGAAATATATCATTCGTGAGGATGACTAAAAATTGCAGAAATACTATGACGAGAAAAATGTTTTAAAAGGGGAGGTGGGGGGGTGCCTGGGTGGCACAGCGGTTAAGCGTCTACCTTCAGCTCAGGGCGTGATCCCGGCATTCTGGGATCGAGCCCACATCAGGCTCCTCCGCTATGAGCCTGCTTCTTCCTCTCCCACTCCCCTTGCTTGTGTTCCCTCTCTCGCTGTCTGTCTCTATCTCTGTCAAATAAATAAATAAAATCTTAAAAAAAAAAGGGGCGGGGGAGGCGGGGGACACCTGGGTGGCTCAGATGGTTAAGTGTCTGCCTTCAGCTCAGGTCACAATCTCAGGTCCTGGGATTGAGACCCGCATCGGGCTCCCTGCTCAGGGGGGGAGTGTGCTTCTTTCTCTCTCTCCCTCAAATGAATAAATAAAATCTTTAAAAATAAAATATTTTAAAAAATAAAAGGGGAGGCGGGGTAGGTGTGACTATTATTCACATCATGTGGAGTTCACAACTTTTGACAGCAACAGTCTATACCATATACAAGACTCACTCATGGTTCCACTATTCACTACAACAGGGATTTAATTCAAACATATTTTCCAATACTCAGAAGTAGTGTTTACAAAAGTTATAGCAATGTACCACACTGGTGATGTTGTCTTAAGGGCATATCAACAGCACAGAGGTCTCCTGTTTTTCTGACCTTGACTCTAAAATATCTAATGATACTGACTTTACAGTATAAACACTGGTCACGAAGTACCTTGTAATATTAATAAAAGAGGCCTGGAATCTACTGCCTCTAATGCTATATAAATCAAAAGTTTAGAACTCTGTGAGAACTTTGGTTGTTGATGCCTTAGGTTTACACTACCTTCATTTTTTGTGCTTAAAAAAAAGCATCTGAGCCATAAAAATAAAAGTCTGCAAAGGATCTGCTGGCAAATAGTCTTTCTCTTTTTCTTTCAACCATGTGGTTACCCTGAATTTTTAATTTCCTTTTAAATAATAAACGTTTAAGCAAAATATTCTTAGGTGGGATTTTAAAAATTAAAAACTAGAAACCACTTCTACATCTTTTCTCCTCACTGGAGAAACTAAGAACCATGATACACGAGAGATAAACTCTTAAATAAAAGTTTTACGCTACTACCATCTTAAAGATGAATCTACTAATGAAAAAAAATCAGCACACTTATTTCCTACTCATCACAACTCTCCCCTCAATATTTATATTTAAAAATAACTCAAAACTAGGGGACTATTCTCCAATACAAGAAACTAAAGAGAATACCCAAATGTGACATGAGACCTACGACTGAATTCCAGTTCAAAAACAAAAGTAAAAAAATCACCAAACCAAACAAAAAGAACCACAACAATAAAAGGCCATCTTGGGACAACTGGGGAAGTGTGAATGTTCGACTGAAGATCCAGGTGAGATTATGACATTCCTATTAATTTTCTTAGGTGTAATACTGGTACAACGGTTATGGCGGAA
This sequence comes from Ailuropoda melanoleuca, assembly GCF_002007445.2. NCBI lineage: Eukaryota > Metazoa > Chordata > Mammalia > Carnivora > Ursidae > Ailuropoda > Ailuropoda melanoleuca. The sequence goes on along the minus strand of NC_048221.1, from coordinate 58,180,945 downwards.
AATGTGCCTATGCTTCAGAGATGCATACTGAAGGGCATCGGGATGAAGTGTCATAATGTCTACAACCAGCTTTCAGATGACCAGGGAAAAACATACATCCTCCCCTCAGATGCATACACACGCATATACAAAATACAGATGGCAAATTCCCTTCTGAGCTCATCCTTTTTGACCGTCATCTTAAATATAGCCATTTCACTTAAAAGTAGCCATTGTGGTTAGGTCTACAGAAAAGAGCTTAACTCAAATAAAAGTAAAATTATTCCTTGAAGAACTAGAAGTAAAGAGTACTACGGAAATTACCTGCGATGTTTATGTGTACTCACGTGCATATGTGCACCCAGGCTACCCAAAGGTCATCTGACCACCTGACTCATCTAGAAAGCCTGACTTCAAACTCAAAGAGTTACTTAACTGCTATAATAGTTACCCATTTCATAGCAAGCATCAATCCCAACAACTCTCAAGAACTCTCAAGAAAGCTTTATCAAGCCACAGCTAAAACATTTCTGGTTCATGGGGCGCCTGGGTGGCACAGCGGTTAAGCGTCTGCCATCTGGCTCTTCCGCACTGAGCCTGCTTCTTCCTCTCCCACTCCCCTGCTTGTGTTCCCTCTCTCGATGGCTGTCTCTATCTCTGTCGAATAAATAAATAAATATATCTTAAAAAAAAAATAAAAAACATTTCTGGTTCAAACTTAAGGCATTTAAAACACGTCTTACTAATCTAGTCCAATACAAGTCCTTGGTGAACCCCTTTTTTTTTTTTTTAAGATTTTTTTTTATTTATTTGACAGAGAGACAGCCAGCAAGAGAGGGAACACAAGCAGGGGGAGTGGGAGAGGAAGAAGCAGGCTCCCAGCAGAGAAGTCTGATGGGGGACTCGATCCCAATGCTGGGATCATGCCCTGAGCCAAAGGCAGACGCTTAACGACTGCGCTACCCAGGCGCCCCTGGTGAACCACTTCTAATGGAAGACTATTTATGCAAAAAGGCCAAAATTTCTATTTGAATTCAGATTTTTTAAAGTCAGTACACAAAGACTATGTGTTAAAATATCTACTTTTTAATGAACAACAAGTAGTCTCCAAGAGCATCTCAGCTAAATCCTTGAGATGAATCTCCTAACCAGACACCTAAAAAACAAATACAGATAAACATCAAACCAGCATACTTGCCTCTCTTTCAGCTTCTTTCAATATGGCTTCTTTCTCCTTTACTCGCTGCACAAACATCTGCTTCATTTCTTCTTCCTTCCTCTGACGTTCACCATAAAATTCATGTCTTTTGGCTTCATAGGTCTCTTGAAGACTAAAAAGTTATTTGTGGTACTCTCATGTTAAAAAATGATGTAGGAAACTTGCAAACACTCAAACTTCTCAGGTTAAGCCTTATAACAACATGTACAAATACCTTCTTACACAGAGCAACCCGAAACATGACATTTCCTACAGCATGAGACATGAAAAGCCACCAGTGCTACAGCTAATAGAGAGTACGAGATTTCTGAAATCTCTGATTTATCAAGTCCTTCACAAGAAGTATTCTCACTTTACCCCAGATGAATTCCTCTTTCAGTCTTTGTTAATTAGCATCACCTGGAAACCCTGAAGTCATCCTTGACTTTTCGCTTAACCTTATCTCTGTATCTGATCACCAAGATCTGGGAGTTCAGTCTGTGACCTTAACATCATTTTGATCCGGTCTTCTGATTTCTACAGATATTCTGGTACAGCCCAACTCAATCTCAGTGATTTTCTGCCTTCACTATTACAAATTAATATCTTAACTGATCTCTGGGCTTTTAGTTCCTCTTTCTTACTTCTTGCCACTCCTAAGATTTTCCAAAAAACCCCACAGATCTCATTATCTTTTTTTCCCCTGCATTAGTTATCTACAAAATAAGGTCCCACCTCCTTTAAATAGCACTTAAGAAACCTCACAATTACAGACCGATTCCCCTAATGAATATGGACGCCAAAATCCTCAACGAGATCCTGGCTAATAGAATCTAACAGTACATTAAAAGGATTAACCATCATGACCAAGTGGGATTCATCCCTGGGATGCAAGGGTGGTTCAACATTCACAAATCAATCACTGTCATACATTTTATCCAGAAGGAAAAATTCAAAAATCATATGATTCTCTCAATAGAAGCAGAAAAAGCATTTGACAAAATACAGCATCCTTTCCTGATTAAAACCATTCAGAGTGTAAGGATAGAGGGTACATTCCTCAATCTCATANGGGTACATTTTTCAATCTCATAAAAGCCATCTATGAAAAGCCTACTGCAAGCATTATTCTCAATGGGGAAAAGCTGGAAGCCTTTCCCTTGAGATCAGAACATGACAAGGATGCCCACTCTTGCCACTATTATTCAATATAGTACTAGAAGTCCTTGCAACAGCAATCAGAAGACAAAAAAGGATCAAAGGTATCCAAATCGGCAAAGAAGTCAAACTGTCTCTCTTTGCAGATGACATAATACTCTATTTGGAAAACCCAAAAGAATCCACGCCCAAACTATTAGAAGTTATACAGCAATTCAGTAATGTGGCGGGATACAAAATCAATGCTCAGAAATCAGTTGCACTTCTATACACGAATAATGAGACTGAAGAAAGAGAAATTAGG
>NC_048221.1:58174240-58174701 GCF_002007445.2 Ailuropoda melanoleuca | reverse complement strand
TGGGCCAAATACAGTCAAAACTAGAGGCTCTGACGGCCAGGGTCACCGAGGCAGAGGAACGCGTTAGCGAATTGGAGGATGGGTTAGTAGAAGAAAAAACGAAAATAGAAGCTGGTCTTAAAAAAATCCACGCCCACGAATGTAGATTACGGGAGATTACTGACTCTATGAAACGATCCAATGTCAGAATCATCGGCATCCCTGAAGGGGTGGAGAAAAACAGAGGTCTAGAAGAGATATTTGAACAAATTGTAGCTGAAAACTTCCCTAATCTAGCAAGGGAAACAAGCATTCGTGTCCAAGAGGCAGAGAGGACCCCATCCAAGCTCAACCAGGACAAACCTACGCCACGGCATGTCATAGTGCAATTCGCAAATATTAGATCCAAGGATACAGTATTGAAAGCGGCCAGGGCAAAGAAATTTCTCACGTACCAAGGCAAAGGTATCAGGATTACGTCA
>NC_048221.1:58124908-58174140 GCF_002007445.2 Ailuropoda melanoleuca | reverse complement strand
CAAAGATACAGACGTAGTGAAAAGAAGGGCCATATGCACCCCAATGTTCATAGCAGCATTGTCCACAATAGGTAAACCGTGGAAGGAACCGAGATGCCCTTCAACAGATGACTGGATTAAGAAGGTGTGGTCCATATATACAATGGAATATTACTCAGCTATCAGAAAGAACGAATTCTCAACATTTGCTGCAACATGGACGGCACTGGAGGAGATAATGCTAAGTGAAATAAGTCAAGCAGAGAAAGACAATTATCATATGATTTCTCTCATCTATGGAACATAAGAACTAGGATGATCGGTAGGGGAAGAAAGGGATAAAGAAANGGAAGAAAGGGATGAAGAAAGGGGGGTAATCAGAAGGGGGAATGAAGCATGAGAGACTATGGACTATGAGAAACAAACTGAGGGCTTCAGAGGGTAGGGGGGTGGAGGACTGGTGATGGGTATTAAGGAGGGCACGTATTGCATGGTGCACTGGGTGTTATACGCAACTAATGAATCATCAAACTTTACATCNCACGTATTGCATGGTGCACTGGGTGTTATACGCAACTAATGAATCATCGAACTTTACATCAGAAACCAGGGATGTACTGTAGGGTGACTAACATAATAAAAAAACATTAAAAAAAAAAGAAAGAAAAGAAACTTCACAATCTAATGTAATTCTACCTTTCCAGATTCATCTCTTACCAAACAAATCCAATCCTCCTAAGGTTCCAGCCACACCAACTATTCATTGTTCCTAAAACCACACATTTCATGCTTTAGCTTGTGGAACTCCTGTGCTCCAATGCTACTGCCCTCCTGCCAACCCCCACTCTACCCAGCTAATCCTCTACTCCTCAAGGCCAAATTCAAATGCAACTTTCTCTATAAAGCCTCCTCTGGGAGTGTCTGGGTGGCTTAGTCAGTAAGCATCTGCCTTTGACTCAGGGCATGATTCCAGGGTACTGGGATTGAGCCCTGTGTCTGGCTCCCTGCTTAGCAGGGAGTAGTCTGCTTCTCCCTCTCCCTCTGCAGCTCCCCCTGCTTGTGCTTGCTTCTCTCTCTCTCTGTCAAATAAATAAATAAAATCTTAAAAAAAAAATAAAGGCTTCTCTGCCTTCCCCAGTTGGAACTAACTATGCTTTCTAAGCACTCTCATGGCATTTTGTTTGTACCTCTTCTTTGGCATTTATTTCCTCCTTGTCTCCCTCTTCTAATAGATCATTATCTTTGTAACCCGACTATCCAGCAAAGCTCTCTAGACATTTCAGGCTCTTCATAAATGTTCATTTAATGACAGAAATTGCCAGAAAGTAGAGCCAGATTTAACCAAGCAGAACAAGGATTGTCCTGAAACACTATGCCCAGCTGCCCTTTTTTATAGCATTTCAGAGGTATAACAGACCTTCTTATACGTCACAAACACCAAGACCTTCCATTTCAGCTCACTATGAGACTATCCCAAAGATTTAACAGGGAATACAAATATACCTTCCAGCTATGTTGCAGTGAGAAATTTCTACTGCTTATGAAAGTATTTTATATCTAAGTAGATATAAATGTGATGAATTAAGGAATTTTACAATTTTAAATAAAGTCCTGCCTCCTTTAAATAGCACCTAAGAAACTTCACGATCTGGCCTAATCCTACCTTTCCAGATTCATCTCTTACCAAACAAATCTAACCCTCCTAAGGTTCCAGCCACACCAACCTATCCATTATTCCTGTAACTGGAGAAGTAAATCTTGTAAGTATAGAACTCCAGAAGTTCAAGGAGAATCAGAGTAAGAAATGTTGCACAACAGCGATTACGGCTGGTTGTGCAGGGTGTGCACGAGCAGGTGTTCTGAGAAGAACAGATCCTAGATATTGTCTTTAAGAGCAAAATGTACAAACTGCCCTACATAACTGCATAAATGCCCCAAATCTCAAGGAAACATTTTACTTTTTACCAGGCTTGTTTTTCTGTGTTTCTTTTGGTCTTATTTTAAAGCAGCCTCTGTATCTATCAGGCTGCTTTCATCATTTTCAGAAACCTCACGACATTTCACTGATCCTACACTGGACTGATACCCTTTAAAGACAAACTTGATTTAAATAATGCTTTGAATTCACACCAAATGTAAATTTAAAAACGTTCTCATTATCTGTTTATTATAAGCACTTGAGTTGCTTAAGAGGAAAGTAAATCTACCTGGCAAAGAGAAAAGACGTAACATCTGTTGAATAGCTGCTACCAACAAGGTACTTTTCTGGAATCTTTTATCTACCTAATTCCCATAGCATCCATGAAGAACAAGCATTAATACTCTGTTTTACACAAAAGAAAACTAAAGCTCAGAGAGGTAAAGTAATCAAAGCAACATAGTCCTAAGTAAAAAGCTGGAATTTGAACCAGGTCAGATTTTTGTTTTATCGAAAGAGTAAAAAGTCATGTGCTGCTCCTGCATATTTTCCATCAAGTCACATGGTTTTTCAACTTTGACAACCAGAAGCCCATTTTAAGAAAAACGAATTATAAAGAAACCTGCACTATCTTTCAAAAGGTGGTAAAGAAACTCCCGGAAGATCTGTAAGAGAACAATTTACATTCTTAGTGTTGTAAAACTAATGCAACTACTGTTTACTATCATGGATTTATTCATTAAACGAAAATGAAAAAGTTTTCTTGCTATTTCAGTATAAAATTCTTGCTTTTTCTAGTATAAAAGTAGCTTGTCCCAAATATTCAATGAAACATATTACTATACTCGCAAATATCACTGATTTAAAGCAAAGTTTAAAACCAAAGAGGAAGAAAAAAACTTCTCAAATGCTCATATTCCTCAAGAAAATCACTACAGTCCCTTCACTTAGGACTTCTTCATGTTTCATATACAGTTCTAAAAAGCCTTCCATTTCTGCTGTAGACTAAATGCAAAAAGTTTTTTATTTCTTGAGAGTTCCAAAGACACAAATTTTACAACACAAAAAAATTCTGTCAAACACTTAAGCAACTCTAAAATACTACAAAAATCTTCCTTCCTAAACTACATGTCCCTCAACACTTCAAATGGCAGTGATTCTGTACTCAAATGTTAAAGATGATTAACTGTGGGAAGGAGAATGGTTATGCTAATCTAAAATAACTTAGGGATTTGAGGTTTATAAGCATTTCTGATCTAGCTTAAATAATTAAGATCAGTTAACCAGAGGAGCATATAATGCCACTTACTGGGACCTCATGATAAACACATGAATAGTGTTGAGAGATTAGGACACTAACTATGACTCAGCATAACCATTCACAATAAAATATAAGCGGAAAACAAGCTGAAGGTCTGGCAGTAAAGAGAAACAGAAGTCATCCTAACAGGTTCATATAGCTGTTTTTTAATTGATAGATACAATATTGAGGGATGGATTTTACATTTCAACCAAATCAGTGACTACTGTTAGGTATACCCCAAATTAAATGGAAAATATTGCCCAGAAAATAGATTATAAATTCTTGAAACTGTAAAAGCCTTCGTAAGACATTAAGCTATAATGAACCATAGAAGCTTTACCAAATAATTTATTCACAAATAAGAAAACACCAAGAGAAGAAACACTCTGCCATGCCTGACTCAAGAAATCCAGTGAGAAATGTCTTCTCTCTAAAGGAGAGCAGCCTAGGCAGGCAGAGTCCTCTCTTACACTGAGATCTAGGTTCCCCATCCTTTCTTGCTTGTTCGCTACCCAATCTGTTACCTTCTGTAAACTGAAGAACTTCCTTTTTCCAATTTTCCATTCTTCATTTGATCAGTGAGCAGATGCTTCCCAAACTGAAGAATAGACTTTCTAAGCAATCTTTGATTCTGAATGTCCACCATCTACCTATACCTCCTTTTGGTATTAACCTGACTACCTTCTGGAGAGCTACCTCTTCCCCTGGGGATATAGTCTGGTAGAACAATTAATTAGATTCATGCCCACTCTGGCCAAGACAAGGGTATACGTCCTAATTAGGCCTACTGGACTAGGATATAAATTGTCAAGCAGGGAATAAAAAGGCTGGAAATGGTTTCAGGTCATTCACTCCACTCCCAGCATAGAATGAAACTGGTTTCTACCTGTTCTAAGTAGTCCCTTTGAATCTGTAATTCTTGGCTGATGTAGTCTTCCATAGCACTATTGCCCTTTTTGTTTTAGATGGAGTGGTCTTCATTATTTTCAAGGAGGTGTAAAAGAAGCAACTGGATTGTATTACACTGCTGTACTTCTATAACCAGAACTTGATCCTCAGCTTCAACACAGCTGACCTCTCCTTTCCTGAAACCCTCCCTCACTTGGCTTCCAAGACATGACACTGCTGGCTTTCCTCCTTCCTCTACCCAAGGCTTCTCAATCTCTTCTGTCTGCTTCTCCAGCTGACAAATACTAGAGTGACTCAAGTCTGTTTCCAAGGTAGTACCTTTCTTTTCAGATGTACTTCTCTCTCCAGGAAATCTCATCCATATTCACATTCAGTTAGCCATCTAAATGCTGACGATTCAAGTTTATTCCTCCGGCCCATCCTCTCCTCTGAGCTCCAGAAAAATACCCGAAGTGCCTATGCAACATTGTCACTTGTATGTTCCAGAGGAGACTCAAGTCAGCAGGTCCCAAACCAAGCTCAGGCTGCATCAGGCACATCACTGCTGCTCCACAAAAAAGCCAGTCCTTCCAGAGATTCCTGTCTCGGGGAAAGGTACAACCACCTACCAAGCCAGTGAAACCATGATACCAGAAAACTAGAAGTCTTTTTTTTTTTTTTTAGCAGCACCTTCTGGCATTTCCTGCTTCTTCACCTCTTTATATCCAAACAGTCACTACGTTCTTGCAATTTCATCTTCTAAATATGTCTCAAACACATCCAGTTCTATTTTCACCACTTTTACCTTAGTCCAAGCAATACTCTCCCACTGGTCTCTCCTAAGCACCTTTGCACACACCTTTAATACTTTCTTTGCATTACAGCTAAAAGTGATTTTTCAAATGCAAATATGGTACGATAACTCCTTGAATGGTTTTGCCTTTCCCTTGGAACAAAGCCCAAATACCAACCAGGTCCTCCACAGTTTGACTTCTGCCTACCTGTTCTTTCAATCTTATGCCCCCAACTTGTCTGCTCTCCAGCTGCACTGACCTTCTTACAGAGCTCTGAAGACGTTATTCTCTCTCTGCCTGCAGTCTTTTCATGTCTTGCTCTGATTTCCCCAAATTATTAGCTCAAAACAGTAACAGCCTCAAGAAAATCTTCTCTAATTTTCCAGATTAAGTCAAGAAACCCTGCCCCATTATATACCATCTCTCCTTTAGTGCACATTTCACAACTGTGATTAACTGCAATTCGATTTTGGCCTCCCTTATAAGACCATAAACTTCATGAGAGCCAGGTCTACAGGATCTCATTCAGTATTATATCCCCAGCACTTAGCCCAGAGCCTTGCAAATAGGAGACACAAAAAAGGTTTATGATTTGGGGGCACCTGGGTGGCTCAGGTCATGATCCCAGGGGCCTGGGATGGAGTGCCACATCAGGCTCTCTGCTCAGTGGGGAGCCTGCTTCTCCCTCTCCCTCTGCCATTCCCCCCGTTTGTGTTCTCTGGCTCTATCTCTGTCAAATAAATAAATAAAATCTTTAAAAAAATAAATAAAATGTTTATGATTTTTCATAATATTATGCACTGCTGACTCCCAAATTATCCCAGCCTTAAGTTCTCCCTAAGTGCCAGATTCATTTATGTAATAACCTACTGAAACTATTCACTGGCTTATTTATCTATTTAAAAAATTTATTTATTTATTTTAGAGAGAGACAGAAAACACATGTGTGTGCATCAGTAGGCAGAGGGGCAGAGGAATAGAATCTTCAAACAGAATCCCCACTGAGCGTGGAGCCCAGTGCAGGGCTCGATCCCACAACCCATGAGATCATGACCTGAGCTGAAACCAAGAGTTGAATGTTTAACCCACTGAGCCACCCAGACACCCCTTCACTGGAATATTTAATAAGCAACTTAAATTTAACATGTCCAAAACCTCTCAATTATCAACCATAACCCCTAAAATCTATCCCTTTCCCAGTCCTGCTCATATCAGTAAACATTACCACCATTCAGCCAAATTCAGGTCATTTTTCAGTGACTGGAGTCGTCCTTGATTTCCACTGTCCTTTACATCCTATATCCAAACCATCAATGAGTCTTATGAACTTAATCTTCAAATCAGATGTCCTAAATGTGCTTCTGACCACCTCTACACTACCCACCCTGATCTAAGCCTTTATGGTCCTCACCAGGACTACTGTAGCATCCCTGACTCTCTTTTCCACAAAGGGCCAGAGTGTCCTCCTCCCACCTCCACACTAGAAATTCTGTAAGGCAGGGTTTCTGTTTAATCCCACAGTGCTTACATACCCACTGACTAGCAGTGTGTGAAAGCATATGGGAGATAAACAGCAAATATCTGCTAAATGACTGAGTGGAAATTTTAACTTAAATGCAGATTCTTAGGCACCATCCCTGGAAATTCTGAACCCTCATTTCTTAATCTTCCACGGATGCCTATGACTGACCCTCCAAGCAACCTGAATCCCTCTTCTTAGAGTACTTCAGAGCTGTCCCATTTGCTCTCACTCAGGATTCGTGGCTTAGTAATACACACTGAGACCTCTGAACTGACCCTCAGACTTGAAAGAACAAGAAGTGAAGCCTCCTCTGGGAAACACTAGCGAAGCCAAATCTTCAACAGAGAAAATTTTATCAGAATTGGCCTGTAATCAAAAGCATAGCATGCCTGAAATTGGTGAGGAGGGGTTAAGTATATATAATTCTTAATTTATCACACTACTAGAGCTAAAACACTAATTAAATCCGTAGATTAAAAAATTTAAAAATTTAACCTCAGCTACTATTAAATCTTCCCAAAGGTCATATGCAATGGCAGCACTGATTTAATGTTCTCCTTCTCCTTCTTTTTGTGTTTACTAGTTACTAGTAACTAGTTACTAGTACAAATACTAACAGTCAGGGAAATGACCGAAAGGCAAAAAATGAAATGGAAAAGAAATCCTTAGCTCCACAACAGAGTTTTTTAAAGAATGTTTTTCCTAAAGATCTCATGCTTTCCTCTATGCAAAAACTGTTCTGGAAAGCTACATCAAATCAAATTTGATGTAGTAGGTTAAGGATTAGAGTTTCATGTTTACATATCTTAATAAAAAAAAAAAAGTCAGGGATGTGGCAGCACAAAATTACCCAGCAAGTTTATAACACTGAATGCTGTAATTACTGAACGAGAAGGTCATCAGGCTCTAAAATTCTTATAACGACCCTGTAATATTTTAAGAAACAGTCTAATCCCTGACTCCCTACAAGCACTTTCATTCTTCCTTTGTAAGACATTTCCTAAGTTTAAGTCATTACAAACTTTCATCAAGATAAAAACCAAGGTTTTTTGGTTTAATCTGATTCACATTCCAGCTTTTTTTAGAATAACAGATAAATATACTTTCATCTTTTTCAGAAAAATACAAACACAAAACACCAAGTAATGAGAGTTCTTTCCTTTAGTTATTCATTTTAGCATGTACTAAGATAATGGGTTTCTGCTATTATGTTCTTTCTTAAACTCTTTGAGTCAGATGAGGTATTAGAGACCCTTCAAAAGCAAGAAGGCCTCAAGTGGTTTGAAAAGCACAATAATTAATCATAAGCAAATGATTCTACTTCATTGTTTGCCAGATTTCTGAAAACCACATTCTCCAACATCCTGGATACGTAACAAGGTACAGCCCTCTCTAACTTTGGTTGGCTTCTCACAGAAACCCCCTGTTACCTGAGTGGCTTATTCTCTGGGCCCACATCTGTAAAGCCCATTTCCTCCAGTTTGCAGCGCCTGTAAAGTTCATAATGCCTAGTGTGGGTCTGTTCTCGAAGATCTTCCATGTTTGTACAAATGAGCATTTCCCGGAGCTTTACAAAGTCACAGTGGTTTTCATTTTCCACTAGCCAGAAAAACAAGAAAACAGCAACACCAATTTTTAATTCCTGGCACACAGCATTTGTCAAATGAAAGAATCTATAAAAACACATCTGAAATAACAGTGAAATGATCAGTCTAACACCTATGACTGTTTTATATAAGGAACCAAGGAAGAAACTCTTGCATTATACACCCTGAATTATAGGCAATGTAAATGAACAGACTGGGAAATTGCTTTAAATTTAGTAGGCAATGGATAAACAGGAAAGAAATACGTTACCATATGTTCCAGTTATTTCAATAATATTTTGTTAGCAGTGTACAAACGATCCTTAGGACACTTTATAAAGGGCTTAAAAAGAGTCTCTAACATTATTTTACTAAAACTTCAAAGTAGTAATTCTGTGTACTCAAGATACCATCTGTACATGCTATAATTATCAAATTCTTTTTATACAATGCTACATTAAGATGCTGTGTTTGACCCACTCAAAATTAGTGAATAAATACACTTAGTTCTCCTTACATGGTCCTTCTTCTAGGGTTATGGTGACCAGAAGACCACAATAACTGTGTAACTGTACCCAATAGTTGGTTTTTTTTTTTAAAGATTTTATTTATTCGACAGAGATAGAGACAGCCAGCGAGAGAGGGAACACAAGCAGGGGGAGTGGGAGAGGAAGAAGCAGGCTCATAGCAGAGGAGCCTGATGTGGGGTTCGATCCCATAACGCCGGGATCACGCCCTGAGCCGAAGGCAGACGCTTAACCGCTGTGCCACCCAGGCGCCCCTATACCCAATAGTTTTAAGCACAATTACTATTTTTGTATTTTTTATTTATTAAAAATGTTAAGTTTTGTCAATACTTTTTACTAACTACAAATCTGTCAATTTAAAAAAAGCAGCAGTATTGGGAAACCAGTACTAGCAGGGGTAATTCATTCCCTATTAATAACACCACCAGTAAATGAATGAACCAGACAGTACTAATTACTTATTCATTATAATGCTAGAGAAATCCTAAAGTTTTTTAATTGGCTGACTAGTTTGTTTTGGAAATAGTTGGCAATACTTTGACGACTGGAAATATATAAATGTACAAGACGGTTTACTGTACCTAGAACTACCTAGTAATTAGTTTATGTATGTTTAAACATTAGTATTTATATTCAAATTCTGTTCTGACTAGTGCTTCCCACTTTCTAAATGTCTTGGCACACCAGGCACAAAATGTTTGTGGTATAATGGAGAAAATGGGGAAGCTCTGCCCAGCCTCCACACACTTGGCCTAAACAGAACACATTCCACTCTTCTGATAACCAAATCGTAACCCAAAATAAGCATCACCTCAGAGAATGCATTGAATGCAACTTTCAGACTGTTAGGGGACACACATATTCCTAGTCATCATTCATCTCATTTACCTTGTACAACACCCCAAGGGTACTGGCGAGCTTTGACCATCTTATTTCCAACTTTTACCTCATCCATACTTCCTACAACTGCAAACGGCAAATGTCCCTGGAAAGGAACCATGATATCAAATCATATCTCACGCTATTGTGATAAATGACTAACTAAAAGTTTTATGAAAGTAACAGATTAAAGAAAATTTACTAAATAACAAAGTTATTAAAATGATCTGCTTTGCCTCTGATTTTATTTATTTTAAAATTATTTTTTTTTTAAGATTTTACTTATTTATCTGTCAGAGAGAGAGAGCACAAGCAGGGGCAGCTGCAGGCAGAGGAAGAAGCAGGCTCCCTGCTGAGCGAGGAGCCTGACTCAGGACTTGTTCTCAGGATACTGGGATCATGACCTGAGCCAAAGGCAGATGCTTAACCAACTGAGCCACCCAGGCATCCCTATACCTCCAATTTTAAAACTTGGCAGTGAATATATTTTATAAGAGTAAATTTCAGCCCCTGTAAAGAAAATTATTCATTGAGCATCCCCCACATGCAGGGTATCATGCATAGGAATAAAAAAAAAAAAATTCTAGTATCAGTATCATTTCCCTCAATATTATCCTTGCCCTAAAAGACAAAGATAGTGTTGAGGAAATTACATACACACACACACACACACAAAATAAATAACTAAAATATATAGCCATATTTAGGGTATGCGCAGATGTATGATACTAATACAAAGTAATATTTAAGTCCCAAACTAGTGCTAAAGGTAGTAAATGTTACATAAACTTAGAGAGTGAGGGATCACTGTGAGCAGGAAGATACAACCCAAACCAGAGATGCATCAAGGAGAGTAAGAACTAACTTAGGTAAGGAGATTTTGAACAAATACATAATAGCCAGATTTAGAGAACAGTGAGTAGACTGGTCTGTCTGAAGCTGAGAATTAATACAGCAGAAAAGTCTAATGTAAAAGTATTAAGTATTATGTTTAATATCTAATAATTGACACTTGTCTTAATTGTACCTTTCTGAAAAATTATTCCAAGTGGGCACAAAAAATAAAATTAGATCTAAAGACAATATAACACATAGGTATTGAGATCATTTTATTTATATTAGTCAGCTTTTTACATATTTAAAGTATCTTAATGAAAAATCAGAAAAGGAAAAGGAAAAATGGCATGAACGCTTACTGAATGTCACTGTGTTAGGCAGTGAACAAAGACTATATCCTCACAACAACCCAACTGTAGGTATTAATCCAATTTTGTGGGTAAGTTAACAGTCTCAGGGAGGTTAATACCTCCCACAAGAACATATGGTTAAGTCAAAACCAAAGACCCTTCAAATTATAACCAGATATTAAAGAAATTTAGTAGCCTGAAGAAAGTATCGCAAAGAACTTAGACATCTTTAGTCATATTAAACGAGAAGTTATGTGAATGTTTAATATGTACATGTGACACTGTAAGGGAGAATGAGCTTAAATGCCAGATTAGAAAGATGTCTTTAAAGATTTTAAGATTCCAAAGCATTCCAAGGGAGAGTATAAAGACTTCACATGTTTTTTAAAAACAGGGTAAAAGGCATCGTTCTAAGCAATTAGTTAAGTATGGTGCCACAAAAGGAGTACCCCAGCCTCGACAATGTATCATTTTATTTAGGTGAAAGTAGAGGAAAGAAAATATGCTCAAAAATATATTCTCATATATTTTTGCCAACTCTAGAAAATAAAACATTTTCCTATCCTTAACTTTCTGAAAATTCACCTTGTGTGAAGTCTTTTTGGAAAACACAAGTAAAAGTGCATTAGTAGGAATGTCACTTATAAATTACTCTTTTCACATGTAAACAGAACTAGCATTCAACTAGAAGCTTACATTCATTGAAGCATTGATTTTAGCAATAGTTTCATCGTCTGTTGGAAACTGATATATCTGGACACCATTGCTAACCAATTCACTCATGAGCTTGATCTTAAACTTCTGTAATTCAGCTTTAGAAATCGCATCTGCTTTGGCAATCACTGGTATGATGTTCACCTATGAACGATAAAGAAAAACAAAATCTCGTAATTGAGGATTTATTTTTTAATTCTGTAGTTTCTGTATTCAAAACTACTCAGTCTCTCACAAACCTCCTTAACCTAGATCAGGGGATGAACAAACTATGGTCCAGCTCATTGTCTGTTGATATAAATAAAGATGGACTAGAACACAGCCAGGCCCACTCTTTTACATATTATCCATGGCCACTTTCACTCTCCAATAGCAGAGATAAGTAGTTACCTCAGAGACCATATGGCCTGTAAAGCCTTAAGTGTTTACTACCTGGTTCTTCACAGAAAAAGCTTGTCAACTCCTAACCTAGATAATCGCTGGCTGTCACTGTCACCACATTTCCCTACACAATCATTCCTACAGATGCTGACCTTAATAGTAACTGCTTTTAAAAAGCAGAGTTCTTATAAGATTAATCTTACATCTGAATTTAGGGTTATAAATCTTACATTTTCTTCTTTTTCTCCAAGTCTCTTATAATTCTATCACACACAATATGTAGGCAGGAAGCTGAGATCACCTGCTTAATTCACTAAGTACTTTTTACTTAATCATCTAAGCACTAAATAATCAGGGATTTAATTGATCCCTTGGCAAAACAATGAAGCAGGCGAGTTTCTCCTTCTGCCTCTCATTTCAGCAGATCCCCTCCCCAATGAATCCATCCAGTTTGCACCCTGTTGTGAGAGACTCCTACCTAGATGTTGAAGGAAGGCAATTTTATGAATACCAACTGAAAGTGTTCATGACATTCTCAGCCTCAAATCCTATCACTGGCCAGAGAGGAAAAAATCTGGGATCATAAAAACTAACTTTGTAACATTAGTCCCACAAAAGATTGACGTCTCCACAAATCTAGGGATTTGCAGATTGTTTCTTTTTTGGTTATTTAGTCGGTTTTAGTGAAAAATTTCAGGCTAACTAGTATCAAGAGAGTGAGATATCAATGTAATTTTCAGAATGAAAAGTAAAAATCAATTCTATTCTTAAACTTCTTGCCCTTCTCCAATTTCACACTGACTTACTGTGTATATTTGATTTATTAGTCTTATAAATATGCTCCACAGGAGATAAAGATTTTTCATCTACCCATGAAAACTTAGCAATAGTGGGTAAACAGCTTTCATGCTAAATTAGTTAAAGTACATAAAAAGTTGATGCCAAGTTCTTGGTTTCAATATTATATACTTAGATTGTCAGTAAACTATGCCAAGTTAATAACTTATAATTGCAATCACAGTAATAGGAAAAGCATGCTGTAGTGTGTCTGACATTAAGCTTTTGACTGTCAAGGTACTCATTTCAAAGATATCCATGTCGAATAAACACATTGACAGCTGTATGACACAGCTACTAGCAAAACTGAATAAGGCACAAATCCACCCCCACCCATAACATTCCCCTTTTAAAAAACCTGGGTGACCCAGATAACTGACCAGTTGAGCATGCCCTAATCCCCCTCTTAAGTTTTAAATTCAATAAATAACGAGTGAATTCATGAAACCCTAGACACCCAACCCTCAACCCTAATAAAGGCAGAGCCTAGGTTCACACTCTACCTCACTGTGTGGCCCTCCAGCATGCTATCTACCCTCCAGGACCTATAAGCAATAGATCTTGTTCTTCAAAGTTCCCTGATGGTATGTGGCTGAAGTGCATCCTGAGATCATAGGTAAGAGCCACAAGGGCTGGCCCAGCCATGACACTGGGCCTGGGGAGGATGTCTGTGGGGCCTGCTATGAATAACACAGTTGGGGAAGTACCTCAGGCATTCCTAGTCAAGAATATCACTATAATTAGGCTGGGAGGGTACATCACAGACTGAAAGCTACACTGAAAGCTATACATATGTTTATTTGTATATTGGGGGGAGGGAAAAAGATCTTTCACACTGATGGTAACCTGTCACTGTTTGCATAAGGTAACTTTCATGTCCAACAGTGGAGTATTCTGCTTTTAGGAACAAAAGACAAGCTATCAATTTAATTAACACTCACATCTGCCCCCTGAGATAGGGTATTATTTTCCTTACTTTTTTATTTGAGATGTGAGGAAACTGAGGCTCAGGAGGCCATACAAACTTGCCAAAGAACACAAAGCTATTGAGTGACAGAGCCAGTATTTAAAACCAGCCTCCACTGACACCAAATTCCATGCTGTTTATACAGATTACATCATGTTGCTTCTGTCTAGCTAAGACAAACTCACACATGCTTGGTTTTATGTCGATTTTATGAGTTTCCATATAATCACACTCAACTATGAAAATACTGAATAAATGGTTATAACATCTGATCAGATGTAAACGTCATCACATTTTTGCTAAGGCCAGGGGACTGTGCAACCAGCCAAAAGTCAATCAATCACAACTTCACTGGCAGCTTTATGCTTTCCATTCTGATTTCTATATACAAAGTAGTACTGGCCAGAATATACTTTTTTTGAATCCTATCTCATAAAATTGTTAGCCAGGATAATGAAAGCTGCATTTCTCACACCATCAGAGGTTACGGGAAATCTAGTTTTTTTAGTACAAGCCAGTAGTCTTCAACCACGTTTTACACAAATTAAAAAAAAAACAAAAAACAAGTAAGTTGATTTATAGATATTATTTTTTACAGCTCCCTGAATTTATATATCACTCCTTGGCTCAGAAATTCAAAAACAGGTTTTCTTGGTATGGCTCAAATTAAAACATAATTTATTATAACACATGATGAAACATTAGATCTTAATCTTTGTCAATGAACTTCTTCTCACTTAATAGCATCATAAAGTAAAATAATGTTAAATAAATTCTGGCATGCAATTTAATCACTAAATTTTATGTTAATGTATTTTCTTTGCAACTCATCTTCCAAACTGAATTTCTCTGGAAAATAACCTAAGATTGAAACTTATCAGATGTTTTGAAAATGCAGAGAATAAAAGTTAAAATACACATACATATTATAAAGATAACTTAATAGCTCAAACTAAATATTAATGCATGATAAATTGAGTCCTTTTGCAAGCCCACCTTGCTGTCAAGGCTCTTCATTGCTAAGAGATCCAGTGTCTTCAGAGAGTGGCCTGTAGGGGAGATGAAGTAGAGGCACACGTGGATGCGAGAATCGTGGTAGTGAGAGAGAGCGCGCTTGATCTTCAGCTCCTCTTGCAGATAGGCCTCAAACTGCGCGTCTATGTAGTCAACTATCGGTTGGTAGCTGAAAAAATAAATATCAAAGTACTTAATACAACATATTCATGCTACCTTAGTAAGATACTTAGTAAGTAATTCTAAGGTGTGAGATCTATATTTTTACCAATTAATGAATAGCTACTATCTTTGCTAAACAGAGAACTTTATAATAAAACTGCACAGAATATGCACATATAAAGGTAGGGCTTTAAAACCATCCGTACTACCTGTGCTTTAAACTGCTTTATATAAACTGAATGAATGTACATGGACCCATTCTCACGTTCATTCGTACACTGCACCCCTTTCTGATAAGGGTTCCCATACTTGCCAGACTGCTGAATGAGGCCAGGCACTTAACCATAACCAAACTGGACATATTATTTAACTGAGAAAAGGCATGAGTATTAATAACTTAAAAGATGTTTAAATCAAATTCTATGACTTCTTGCTTCTTAAATTGGATTCATAAGGCATGAAAAACAGCAACAAAGGAAGAAAGGCGTACATCAAGTGAAAGTAACTAGCGGTACAGGCATGATTTTATCTTTAATTATAAACAAAGGAAAGGCACACACACCCTATGCACTAAGTCCTTGCTTAGATCACTTCTCCTCCCGGCATGCCTTTTTCCCTCTAGCTATTTCATTCTATTCATCCTTCAAGATGCAAATCCTATCACACTGCAAGTGCAGGGGCATTCACCTTAGTTTCTGAATGTTCTACTTCATTCTGATATACTAAAAATTATCTACACAATTCAACTTTCTACTCTTAACTATTCTTATTAAGTAAATCTGGCTTTCCAAGTGAAAATAATAGCAAATAGTTCCTCTGTCAAATTCCCTGGACACCTTTATAATTATCTTTGTAGCCCAAATGGAGCAGTACTTTGTGCAACTGAGGTACTCAGTATATGTGCATAGAACTGAATTCTTCCATAAAGTTGCCTGATCTTTCTAGTCGTTAAGGATCATCACCTCTTTTAATCTCATAGAATACCTTGTTCTTCCCAAGCAGATGGTAAACAATGTGAGGACAGAGGCAGTATCTTGTACTTCTATGTTCTCCACAACACCTAGCATATACTTTGAACATTATCAGAGAGAGTATTAGGAACACGAGTATTCACTATTAGGAACACTATCCTTGGGATACTCGTCTAAATGTGATCCAACATAATTCCCTCCCCAAAATAATAAAACAGTAAAACTTAATCTGTTAAGTACATATTTAACATTAAAAAATCTAAACAAGCATTTATTAATGACCTGAAAGAGATCAGTAACATGACCCATTTTATGACCTAACAGCCATAAACGGTCCCCTACCTGACTGTGTTGCATTACACTTGTCACAAATGAAGACCAAAACATTTTCTGCTAAATAAACAGCATACCATTAGGAGTTTTTCCAAAGTAATTTGCCCTAGGTTTCCATTTCTAACACACAGCATATTCAGTCTTCCAATGAAACAAAAGACAATGGCTTAAAATATAAAAATCACCTCCTTAAAAACCTCCAAATATTCATAAAGTGCTGAGGAATTAACCAGGTCACTGAAGAGAGAGTGAAGCCTGAGAGAGGTGAGCAGAGGACTAGAAGGGGGGTCAGTAAATGGGCCAAGTCCAGATGATGCCTGTATCACACAGCCCTGTTTACTGGTGTATGTATTGCCTATCACTTTGTGCTACAATGGCTGAGTTGAGTAGTTTGGACAGAGACCATTAAGTCCCGCAAAGTCTGAAATATTTACTATCTGTCACTTTACAGAGTTTACTAACCCCTGCACTAAAAGCATCAGCGCTAGTTTTGTCCTGAGGCCACTTGTCAATCTAGTTCTTGAGCTTTGCTTCTGAAGGACTTACAGGACAAGAAGGAAGGAATGAAAGCTCAGGGTCCGCACAGGTAGGAATCTATTAAGAGACTGCCTCCCCACATTGACTTGAGATCCTAAAAGCCACACCTTCAGGGTAAGAATGAACTAAAAATTAACCTATAATTCCTCCCCTTTCCCCAAGTTTCTGGAGGAAAGGTTGCCCTGGCACTAAATGAAGCAGGGAAAATAAAAGGAAAGGGGGAAAAAAGTCCTTGAAACTTGAAGACACAGGGTCTGCTCTCACATATATCCACAGCCCAGGTTCACAGTGCCTCTTTGATGCTGAGAACCCTGAGCCATGAAATGAGTTTAAGGATCCTCAGAGGATTAAAGCCAACAGGGCCCTAACATAAGCACAGCCAAATCTGTTCAAAGGAAGACAGGTTCATCTTGGACTTCAAAGTACCTCTGCAAAAGCTTTTTCAAAGACAATGAGAACTACAATAAAAAAATAACCAAGCATATAAGAAAAAAAAGGACAGTGAGTGAGAACCAAGAGAACCAGAGGAAAAAAAACAAATATCAATAAATAATTTATAATCTTAAGTGCATAAGGCTGAGAATCAATGAGAAATTACAGCAAATTAAATCAAAATCCAAAGAAAGGTAATGATAGGTATAAGAGCAGAAATAAGTAGGAAAAAAACAATATAAAATTCAGAGGACCAATAATAAAGCCAAAATCTGAAAAAACCAAATAGACCAACAAAGCTTTGTTGAGATGGATCAAAGGGAAAAGAAAATAAAACACAAATAACCAGATTCAGAAAAGGAAATGCAAATATCATCACAAATGCTGTAAACAATAAAAAGATATCAGGAATATGTTACCAAATATTGTAAGTAAATATCTTTGAAAATTTGGATGAAATGGACAGATTCTTGGAACACTGTTATATTACAGCTGTCTCAAGAAACTACTCTAAATTGGCCTATAATCATTAAAGAAAATTAGTTCATAATTAAAAATCTCAGAAAACTCCAGACCGAGATGGTTTTATTAGTGAGTTCCACCAATCACTTCAGGGAAAAATAACTCTAATTTTATACATAATATAAAAAGAATACAAAATGGTATTCAAGATTTAAAGGCTAATTTACCGATGAAAAATCAGTTACTGAAATTCACCTTGTTAAAGATTAAAGAAGAAAATGTACAATCTTCTCTACAGAATGAAAAAATAAAAATATCTGATATTTATTCATGATTTAAAAAAAAAAACACTCACTGGTAATACAATGGAACTTCCTTATTCCAGCTTTAAAAAAAAAAGCAAGCAAGCATAATAAATGGTCAAAATAAAGCTTTCCCTTTGCATCAGGATGGCAGAGATAACCCACTGACTATCCAACATAAATACTGTAAGTCCTACCCAGTGCAGTCAGGTTTTAAAAATGGAAGAAAGAAAAATTAAAACTGTCTTCAGCCATGATGAAGTAACCAGGAATGGATTTACTCTCCCACTCTGAACTAGAAACTTGGAAAAATACACGAAAAAGGCTTTCAGATATTGGACAACAGGCAGTATTTCCCTTCTGAGAAGGGAAATAAATGAGAAAAGCTTTATGATTCTCCCAGCTTACTGCCTGAAGACAAGTTTCCAGGGCACAGCACAAGACGGCACAGAGCCTGGCGGACTCACCGAGTTGAGGAGACAGAAAAAGGAGTTCAGGGAGGCCAAGGCAACTAGAATTTGGAGGCAAGAACACTGAATAGAAGGCAGCTGCACCAACAGAAGTGCTAATGATCTAGACAGACAGCGGTTCCCTCCAGTCCATGGTGAAGCACTAATCTGCATATACATATTTCCTATGTTATAATCATGGTGGTAGTTACAAAACTACGTATTTGTCAAAATTAACTGAATTGTACACTGAAAAAAAACAGTGCATTTATTTATTCTGTGTAAATTATACATCAATAAAACTTATTTAAAAAGAAACAAAAGAACTGAAAAAAATATTAATGTTATTATTCATAGATTATACTATTATAAACACATACAAAGTCTACACAAATTTAGAGATGAATTGTTGGAATTAATCAGAGAATTTACAAAAGTCACTGTATGCAAAATCAATTATATTTCTATACACCAAATAAAAAATGAAATATTTCTAAAAGATATCATCTATGAGAGCATCAAATATGCCAAATAGCTAAGAATCAACTTAAGTAAAGCTGTATAAGATCCCTACGTAGAAAACTATAAAGAAATTATGAAGATTTAAAGCAACATGTCACAGGCCTTTGACTCTACCACTAATCTGCTTCTTCTAGAAAGTCCACGTAAATGTGCTGAAAGGCTGACATTAAGTCACACAAAGTGACTCAATTATGCAAACTTTAGGAAATTAGAAAATTACCTCCAACAACGAAAATATATGCACTTCAAAAAGGAAAAAGAACAAGTTATTGCTTAACCCCAACCTATTTCCCTGTTTCATATTTTAAATTTCACACATAATCTATAATCATCCTTTATAATACCATAGGAGAAAGAATGACATAATGTAAAATATAAATAACAATTTCACTATCAAACTTTTCCTGCAATGCTTAATAATGGACCTGGCTGATTTGCTTACAATTGCACACACAGAAAAACTCATGCACCATGGATTTGGCCATTATATATTTGCCATTGAATGTCTTACTTTTTTTTTCCCCTCAATAAGTCCTGCCTCAAAATTAGTACAAATCACTTATTATACACCAAATTGGCCTATGAGGAAATAATTAAAACAATTTTTGCCAAAGTACACATTTCAATAATGTGAGTCAAATTATGCTAAAAAAATTAAGACAACTGGATAGAAAAAATATCAATTTGTTAAGAATAAAACATTGCTTGACCCAGCCATTGCACTACTGGGTGTTTACCCCAAAGATACAGACGTAGTAAAGAGAAGGGCCATATGCACCCCAATGTTCATAGCTGCATTGTCCACAATAGCCAAATCATGGAAGGAGCCGAGATGCCCTTCAACAGATGACTGGATTAAGAAGCTGTGGTCCATATATACAATGGAATATTACTCAGCTATCAGAAAGAACGAATTCTCAACATTTGCTGCAACATGGACGGCACTGGAGGAGATAATGCTAAGTGAAATAAGTCAAGCAGAGAAAGACAATTATCATATGATTTCTCTCATCTATGGAACATAAGAACTAGGATGATCGGTAGGGGAAGAAAGGGATAAAGAAAAGGGGGGTAATCAGAAGGGGGAATGAAACATGAGAGACTATGGACTATGAGAAACAAACTGAAGACTTCAGAGGGGAGGGGGTGGGGGAATGGGATAGACTGGTGATGGGTAGTAAGGAGGGCACGTATTGCATGGTGCACTGGGTGTTATACGCAACTAATGAAGCATCAAACTTTACATCGGAATCTGGGGATGTACTGTATGGTGATTAACATAATATAATAAAATTAAAAAAAAAAAAGAATAAAACATTGCTGATTTATTTAAAAAAATTAAATTCTGAGAGGAAAAGGTATGAATTTCCATTGTAGAAAACCAAATCACGGCTCAAGGGACAACACAAGCGTCTTGAAATAAAACAATTACAACAAGAAAACATGTACCTCTCTTCTTTGTTTATTTGGTCACCAAATCCTACTGTATTCACAATGGTCAATTTCAATCGAACATTACTTTCGTGGAGTTCATATGTCTGAGCTTTAAGTCTAACATGTGGGTAAAAATGTGAGGATCCATGGTCTTCAAAATTAGTATTAAACAATGTGTCAATCAGCGTTGATTTTCCAATTCCAGTCTCCCCTGAAAGAAACAAAGGTGTATCTTCACAGGTGCAGAGGACAAATGAGAAAAAACAGAACTCTTAGACTGGTTTCAAGGAGCCCAAATATTTCAAACATTCCAAAGGCTGAGTTGTCTATAAAAGACATAACAAGTTAAGGCTGGTCCACTGAGTCATTAACAGAACATAAAAGTGAGTATATATGCTAAGTTACTCAGAACTCTGGAGAAAGCACTGAAATGTTTAAAGAACAAAAAAGTTTAAAGCAGTACAGCGAAGAAAAACAAAACTGACAGAATTTAAGTAACTGAAAAAATCTGCCATCATGATCTCAAATTAATCACATGAGCACCATACTGCTTCCAAGAGTGAAGAGAACACAAGGAAGAGTTTGGCACTTACCCACACAGAGAATATTAAAACAGAAGCCTTGCTGAATGGATCTATTGACCAGCTGATCAGGCAAACTCTCAAAACCAACATGGCCAGACATAGTTAAAGAACGAATATTTTCTCTTTTTTGCTGAAGGAAAACAAAGACAATGGCAATAATTTAAATTAAATTAATTAAAATTGTTAATTAAAATTAATTAAAAACAAAAAACTTTTAGTAAAATAGGATGTAGGCACATTTGAAAAGATAAATATAATTTACCAAAGAAATAAGATTTTATGATCATTAGATCTTCACCAAGATACAACTATATTAAGTAAATTTGTGAGAAACCTGTTTCCAAACCCTGAAAACACATACACATTTCTTATTCTCTTCATATGAGAGTCCAGCATTATTTATAACAAATACTTGATTTCCAAGAAATAGGAAAAAACTCATGTAAACTATGGCAGAGTCATTCACGAAATAGAATGTTTAAAGTTATTACATATGTTTATGATAAGTATTTAGTAACTTAAATTTTACATTAAAAATTCACATGAAGGGGCGCCTGGGTGGCTTAGTCGTTAAGTGTCTGCCTTCGGCTCAGGTCACGGTCCCAGCGTTCTGGCATCAAGCCCTGCATTGGGCTCCTGCTCAGCAAGAAGCCTGCTTCTCCATCTCCCACTCCCCCTGCTTCTGTTCCCTCTCTCGCTGCCTCTCTCTCTGTCAAATAAATAAATAAAATCTTAAAAAAAAAATTTTCACATGAAGAAAGTACAATACAAAATTACACAGTTTCAGCTCCCAGTAATGGCTAATAACACCTGCCACCTGCTAATAACAATTATAATCTATTCTTCCAAGTCAAAGGAGTGCAACCAAAGGCCAACAGACACTGGAGGGAATGAGACTCTTGGGAGTAGGAAACCATGTAAAGTGAGATGCACATTTTCTAGGTCTTTCTGAGGGCATACCCCAGTAACTGCTGCACAAAGAAGACAGACCTCAGGATGGAAGTGGTAGTCTTACTGGGTTGAGAAGTTGGAAATAAGGGCAGGTCGATCAGCTGAAAACTGAAGAAGAAAATTACAGAAAGGAGGAAGTCCAAAATCTGCAAGTGCACTCCCCTCAAATCTCTGGCTGACTGCTGAACTGTGTAAGTATAGGGGAACACAAAGAGCCTTGCAAGGGGGAAATGGAAATTGGAAGGAGCTATGTAGAGTTTTCAAGAATGCCACCCTGGGGAGCTTGAATTTTAACTCTGTAAGTTCAAGGGGCTCAATAAACATTTTAGGCTTTCCACTAAAAACCTACATGGACCACATTTTAGGAGTAAGCAGCACATCCCAAGAATCAGAAATGTTCCCTAGTACACAACTAAAATAGACCTGCCCTAGCAAAGTGTATAACCAAGGCTCAATGTGAACAATGCAACAGGCTAGTAATTTACTGCCTGCTAGAACCAAGGTCAACATTCTTCAGAAGAAGAAGTCAGAATCTAGCACCTCTACAATGTATGATCCACAACATCTACCATACAATAAAAAATTACTACAGGGGAAGAAGCAGAAAAATGTGATTCACGGTGAGGGGAAAAGTCAACAGAAAGAGATCCACAAATGAACCGCATATTGAATCAGCCGATACGAACTTTAAAATACCTATGATAAATATGCTGAAGAAAAAAAAAATACCCTCTTTTTCTACAGGAAAAGGAGATAGGTATAACAGGTGGCAAATTATAAGAGAGATATGAAACCTCTCAACAACAAAAGGGAACAAATGGAATTCCTAGAAGGAAAAATGCAACATCTGAAATAAAAAACATATTGAAGAGAATTAACAGCAGATCAAACAATGGAAGGAAAGATTTGTTCAATAGTTGTATCCAGGGGCGCCTGGGTGGCACAGCGGTTAAGCGTCTGCCTTCAGCTCAGGGCGTGATCCCGGCGTTCTGGGATCGAGCCACATCAGGCTCCTCTGCTATGAGCCTGCTTCTTCCTCTCCCACTCCCCCTGCTTGTGTTCCCTCTATCGCTGGCTCTCTCTACCTCTGTCAAATAAATAAATAAAATCTTTAAAAAAAAAATAGTTGTATCCAAGTTAAATATCTTTATCAATCCAAGCTAAAAAATCTCTTTATAGAAAAGATAAAACTGTAATATAGTCTAAAAAAACTGTGGGACAATATCGGATGGTCTTACATACCTGTAATTGGAATGCCATATAGAAAAGATGGGGAGAGATTGGGAGAGGGAACGAAATATCCAAGTGATAGTGACCGAAAATTTTCCAATTTTCTAAACATGAACTAAGAGATCCAAGAATTTTAGCAAACTACAAACAGGAAAAATCCAGAGAAACACACAACTAGGCACATTAGAGCAAAATGTTTCAAAACAAAGATAAGGAAAAACTTTACAACCAACCAAACGTAGGGAGACATATTACAAACAAGTGAAACATATAAAATGACTACAGGTTTCTCATAAACAATAATGCAAAGCAAAGCATAAGACAACAAAACAACATTAATAAAATGCCAAAAGAAAAAAATGACAACCTAGAATTCTATATCCAATGAAAATATCATTTACAAATGAAAGCCAAAGGAAGACCTCTTCAGACAAAAGAAAAAAAAATCTGAGAAAATTCACTAAGAGCAGACCTACACTATAAGAAATATTAAAGATTATTATTATAAATATTATAATGTTTATATTATTATAAATATTATATTATTAGAATATAAAAAGAGAAAGGAAAATGACATCAGATCTACAAAAAGAAATGAAAATTGCCAGAAAGGTGTAGAAATGTGGATAATTGTTAAAAGAATTTCTTTGTTACTTTTAATTTCTTGAAAATATGACTGTTTAAAGCAACAACAACAATGCATAACAGAATTTGTAATCACAGAGAAGTAGAATGTATGATAGTGACAGCACAACAGATGGGAGCGGGAACGGAGAGCTACTGTTGTAAGGTTTCTGTATTATACATGAAGTATTATAATATTGTTTGAAGATATGTGTGATAAATTAAAGCCTACACCAATTACTATTTTAAAAAAATAAAAGACCAAAGAGTCAATAAGTCAATAGTAAAGATGAAATGCAATCATAAAAATATTAATCCAAAAGGCACAGAAAAAAGAAAAACGAAAGAACAAATGGGACAAAGTAAATAGCAGCAAATCTGGCAGACTTAAACCTAGCCAGATCTATAATGAAATTATATGTAAAATGGTCTAAACCAGTGATATCCAACATAACTTCCTACGATGGTGGAAGTGTTCTGTATCTGAGCTGTGCAACAGGAACCCACTAGCCAGCTACATGCAGATACTGAGCACTTCAAATGTGACTAATGCAACTGAGGAATTGATTTTTAAATTTTATTTAACTGATTTAAATTTAAATAGCCACATGTGGCTAGGGGCTACCATACTGGACAATGAATGTCTAAACATTTCTTTAAAAGAAGGAAATCGTCAGGTTGGATAAAAGAGCAAGACTCAACTCTATGCTGTCAATACAGTAACTGACGATCTGGTTGTAAAATCTATATGGAAATGTAGGCAATAAAGAACAACTACAACAATTATGCAAAAGAACAAAGTTGAAGGACTTAAACTACCTAATCATAAAGCTACAAATCACCAGAAGTGAGGTGTTGTGACAATCGAATTATTTATCTATCTGTCTGCTTCATCAAAATTAAAAACTTGTGATCAAGGAATAGGTAAATCACAGACTGAAAGAAAATACTATATATTTGACATATATACATGACAAAGCACTTATATTCGGAATACATGAATTCAAATGATTTAATAACAATTCATTTTTTAAACAAATGGGTAAAGACTCAGATAGAACTTCACAGGTAAGAAAATAGCCAATGAGCAAAAGAAAGTGCGCTCAACAGTTTTCAGGGAAATGTGAATTAAAACTGTAGTAAGATACCACTGAACACCAACAAAATGGCTAAAATTTAAAAGGCTGATAATGTCAAGTATTAGAGATTATAGAGTGGAACTCTGCTTAATTTGCTGGTGTGAAAGCAAGATGATACAGACACTTTGGGTAACAGGTGGGAAGTTTCTTATAAAGTTAAATATACGTTACTATAGAACCAAAAAACTCTACCTGTAGGTACCCAATATAAATAAAAATACACATGAATGTTCTTGGCAGCTTTAGTCCAAATAATCAAAAACTAGAAACACAAATATCCAACAATTGGTCAATGGAGAAATAAAATGTAGTGCATCCATACAATGGAATACTAAACTACTGATATATGCCACCATATGGGTAAGTCTCAAAAACTAAGTGATTTATTTACTGTGATTTGACTAAAAAAATAAAAGCTTATTTTTTCATATATTCTCACATATATGAATATGGATAAAAATCTTTCAAAGGGTAGTGATAGAGTATCGAGAGTGGTTATTACCAGGGAATGGACGTGGAGGTTGAGGGAGTGGTCTGGGAGGCAGAGATGAGAAGATTCACTTTTTACTGTATATGGTGGGTAAAATTCTAACATGGACCCCAATTCATGGCCCCTGGTATACCCACACCTTCTATTTTTTTTTTTTTGATCAAACACTCATCTAGGTGCTACAATGAAGGGATTTTGTAGATGTAATTAAGGTCAGAAATCAGTTAATCTGAGAAAGGGAGATTATCGTGGGTGGGCCTGACCTAATCAGGCGAGCCCTTAAAAAGACTGTGAGGTTCCAGGTGAAAGAGATTTGAAACCTGAAGGGGATTTGATATTTGGGTTTGCCCCTCTTGTATGGATGACAGAGAGCTATATGGCAAGGACATAAGAATGTTCTCTATGAGCTGATAGCAACCAGCCAGCAAGAAACTGAATCCTGCCAACAGCCTGAAAGAATTTGGAAGAGGAACCTCAGATAAGAGCCCAGCCAGCCAACATCCCGAGTGAGACCCTGAGCAGAGAAGCCAGCTGTGCTGGCCTGGCTTTCTAACCTACAATGAGCTAATAAATAGGTATTATTTTAAGAAGCTAAATTCATGGCAATTTGTTATGGGGCAACAGTTTGTTCTCTTTTCTACCCTTTGAATCTCTTTTAGTCACGTAAGTATGTTGTCTTTATTATTAAGAAAGAGAAAGAGGAAACCCTGTGCTTCCCAGTCATGAAAGTATTCAAGAACATTAGAGTGATACTTGTTAGAGCTTCTACCTGATAAGCACACGCTCATCAGATAAAAGTTGAACTACATGACCCACAGAATCCCTTCCAGTTCTAAAGCTATAAGGTTTTAGAGTCATGTTAAAAGAAGCTTTTAAAAAATGTGGTAGTGGTCCCCATAATTTAATGAAGAAGGGGGCCAGAGAAAATGAGGATTAAGCAATGACCACTCAGTGAATAAGTCACTCAAGTATTACTAGTGGCTGTGACAGTAGTTTCAGCAGAGCAATGTGTTAGAAAGCAGATAAAAAGTAAATCCAAAGGTCTGCAAGGTGATAGAGATAGGGCAGACTCTTGTACCAAAGAGAGAAAAAAAGATAAAGAGGACGGTAGTTTGGTGGTCAAACTACAATTTGTCAAAACCATGGGGTCTTTAGCATATGTGAAGGAAGAAGGGAAAACAAGAAGAGGCTTAATGGGTACAGAACTAAGAAAATCATTTAATCTTACTGAATTACCCATGCTTGTATTGGTGATTTTCATTTTGGGGTTTTTTTAAAGATTTTATTTATTTTTTTTCGAGAGAGAGAGGGAGAGAGAGAGAACACAAGCAGGGGGAGAAGCAGAGGGAGAGAGAGAAACAGGCTCTCCGCTGCGCAGGAAGCCCAATGCAGGGCTCAATCTCAGGACCCTGGGATCATGTCCCGAGCCAAAGGCAGATACTTAACCTGTATTTGCGATTTTCTATTTAAAGAATCATCAATTCACCTTTCACCAAGTTAAAATTTACCCCTCTTTTTAAATACAAATTTTAATATGAATTACCAAAACACATCCCTTCTATGCAGGCACACTTAGAAGAACCTTTAAGCGCTGATCTCGTACTCAGGAAGGCATCTGACAGGGCCATCCAGCAACTTCCTACACTTTTGTCATTAAAGGAGTTCTCTCCATCCACCAAGTTCTGCAAGTATGCTCGGCAAAAGCAGTGTTAGCCTTCCTACCGAATGCTGTGGAAGCAGTTAGAGTTTTAATTTCCTTCATGTCCCAAAAGAAAGAGACACTGAAAACACTCAACAACTATTCAATCCATTATTGACTTTTTAGTTTCAATCAACATAAAAGTTAATTTATATTCAAGGTACAAACAAAAGTCTGTCAGGTCTCTGAGTAGTTATTTTGAAACCCTAGAGGCGTGCAGAGTACAATATGGATCTATTTAAAAGATATACTCACTTTCTGTTCATCATCAGATACTTGTGAGGACAGACAAGTTGTTTTTGTTGGCATGTGAGACTGAAAGAGCTGAAAAAGAAAAAAAATCAAAACAGGTATTACTCCAAAACACCTTATATCTACCTGTTAAAAAGGAATTCTAATATTATCATTATCACCAAGTTTTGACTTACCATCTATACAGCTGACTCATGCTTAAAACCATGGTTTTCTTGCTAGTTAAATATATGCAAAAGTAAATAATATGTAATATTCAACATATAATATACATCAACATATTTACCCAAATATATAAAAATACTGTAAAACAGTAAATTCCCATTTACATCCAGAAGACAAAAAAGATTACTTTTATTTATAAGACTTTACAGTAGAACAAGAAAAGACCCTGGACAGCCAAAGGAATGTTGAAAAAGAAAACCGAAGCTAGAGGCATCACAGTTCCAGACTTCAAGCTGTATTACAAAGCTGTAATCATCAAGACAGTATGGTACTGGCATAAAAACAGACACATACATCAATAGAACACAACAGAGAACCCAGAAATGGACCCTCAACTCTGTAGTCAACTAATCTTTGAGAAGGCAGGAAAGAATATCCAATGGATAAAAGGCAGTCTCTTCAACGAATGGTATTGGGAAAATTGGACCATGACATGCAAAAGAATGAAAATGGACCACTTTCTTACACAAAAATAAAATCAAAATATAAATATAAATCAAAACCACCTGACAGGTGTGAAATACCACCTCACAACTGTCAGAATGGCTAAAATGAACCAGATGTTGGTGAGATGAAGAGAAAGGCGAACCCTCTTACACAGCTGGTGGGAATGCAAACTGGTATAGCCACTATGGAAAACAGTATGGAGATTCCTCAAAAAGCTACAAATAGAGCTACCCTACAACCCAGCAATTACATTACTAGATATTTATCCAAAGGATACAAACATAGTGATTTGAAGGGGCACATTTGAAGGACCCAATGTTTATGGCAGCAATGTCCACAGTAGTCAAACTACGGAAAGAGCCCAGATGTCCATCAAAAGATGAATGGATAAAGAATATATATACATATGGGTGTGTGTGTGTGTATGTGTATGGACATGGATGGAACTAGAGGGTATTATGTTAACTGAAATAAGTCAATCAGAGAAAGACAATTATATGATTTCATTCATACGTGGAATTTAAGAAACAAAACAGAGGGGCGCCTGGGTGGCACAGCGGTTAAGCGTCTGCCTTCGGCTCAGGGCGTGATCCCGGCGTTATGGGATCGAGCCCCCACATCAGGCTCCTCTGCTATGAGCCTGCTTCTTCCTCTCCCACTCCCCCTGCTTGTGTTCCCTCTCTCGCTGGCTATCTCTATCTCTGTTGAATAAATAAATAAAATCTTTAAAAAAAAAAAAAAAGAAAGAAAGAAACAAAACAGAGGAGCATGGAGGAGGGAGGGAAAAATAAAACAAGACATAATCAGAGAGGGTGACAAACCATAAGAGACTCTTAACCATAGGAAACAAACTGAAGGTTGATGGAGGGGAGGATGGGGTAACTGCATGATGGTCTTTAAGGAGAACCACTTGATGGAATGAGCATTGGGTGTTACAGGCAACCGATGAATCACTAAATTCTACCTGTGAAACCAGTAATAAACTGTATGTTAACCGAACTGAATTTAAATAAAAAATTTTTTAATGAAAGACTTTACAGGATTAAAAAAGGAAAATAAGTTGGGGTGCCTGGGTGGCTCAGTCGCTAAGCGTCTGCCTTCGGCTCAGGGCGTGATCCTGGCGTTGTGGGATCGAGCCCCACATCAGGCTCCTACGCTGAGAGCCTGCTTCTTCCTCTCCCACTCCCCCTGCTTGTGTTCCCTCTCTCTCTGGCTGTCTCTCTGTCAAATAAATAAATAAAATCTTAAAAAAAAAAAAGGGGAAATAAGCTATTTCACTAAAAAAATATTCTAGGAGCCAATAAGATACTCAAAATTAGATATATTCCACAGTAGCATGCCAGGGTAAATACAAATGTTAATGATCCAATTTCAGTATAGTTAGGAAAACAGGTATTTAAAAATATGAACAAGTCCCTTAGTTATCCAATTAAAATAGAAATAATTATCATTTATAGGATTCCTGTTATATGCCAATCATTATATAGCTCATTAAGTACATTTTCTTAAGCACATTTCTTATTCTCTGAGCTATACATATTCTCATTCCCACAGGCTACATGAGAAAATTAGGATTCTGAAAGGTTAAATAATGTACCCTAAATCATAAAAGCTAGTAAGCTGTAGACACGGGTCTGATCTGCCTGCAAAGCTGATGTTCCATCCACTACTTTCCCAAGCTATAAACCAAACAAATATTCGCTGTTTGCAACAGTGAGGAACGGGGGAAGAGAAGTACAAGGGAAGTGGGAATTTCAAAGCGATGCTGCCGCAAAAACTGCTATCCTACTATTGAGTGCAGCGTAAGATACTAAGCAAATGTGGCATTTTTTAAAAAGTAACATTCATATGGATGTAGTAAGAAAAATATAAGCAGTGCCAGTAAGTAAACAGTGCAAAATAAGTTCCTCTCCTACCCTTGATTTACTAGTACCTCAGCAGACCTATGTATCCCTCCAGAGACAGACCACGCGTGTATGAGCAAATGTGAATATGCAGGTGTCTTTATTTATAAAAATGGTAGTGGCCTATTGCTCTGCATTGTGGTGCTTCCCCTTAATCTCTCTTGGAGATGTTCCACTGCTCTGCAGATCTACTTCATTCCTTCAGTAGTACAGTATTCTGTTTTATATATAACAATATATAATGGATCCACAATCTATGTGGATCTCTGTCTTTACTTAAGCAGTCCCTAGTCTTTAATTACAATAAACTATGCTTTGACCACACGTATGATGAAAGGGAGAACCTTACCACTGCAGCAAGAGAATAATGTTTTTGGCACCTTAAAGTGCCCCCTCCACCATACACACACACACACACACACACACTGGGATTGTGAATGCAATCTAACAGATACACAGATATGTATCATGACTGGATTTTATAGAATGCTAACAACAATCTCCCTCTGTACATTCTGGGTAATATAAGCTATTGAAGCTGGCCTTGTGACTTAATCACTATATATACAGTGTTTCCAAATCCTGAGTACCTAACTGAACACATAGTTTCAACATGAAATGGCTCTTGTCAGTTGGAAGATGTCCTTATATAAAGCACACAGCAAAAGTTCTGTGATGAACACTTAGGTACTGGCTGTATTTTCACAATTTAAAAAAGTGAAAAATACACAGGCACATCAAATTGGCTTAAGGTTTTGTTTTTTGTTTTTAAGTATATATACTTCATCAAGCTCCCTTGCCCCCCATCATTGTGTGACATGTAGGCAGTAGCTCATGTCCCTCTCCTATGCCAGAACAGAAAAGTGAAAGCAAAGGGAAAAGAGCAGTGGTAGTTATGGAGATGTGGAGAAAGGGATCATTAAAGGCCAGAGCAGTTTTCAGAGAAGACAATGATATTTCAATGAGTCAGGAAAAGTGGCATATATAGCGAGAGAGAAGGTGGCATTTAGGGTAGAAAAAAAATCCCTGAGTACCAGAGGGAGGTAGAATTAAGTATCTGGAGAAAGAAAATAGTGAATATAAGAGTTTGGGGGGTGGGGGGGAAGTTCATTGGTCTCCTGCTGAATGAATAAGGTTATAAATGAGGTTAAGAAACTGATTAGGGACAACAGATGAGTAGCGGATTGAGGAATTTTAAAGTGTCCACCTCAAGAGTCTGACTTGTTGGTAAAGGCAAAGAAGTACCACAGAAAATAACTGTTTGGGGGCCCTGTTCAGAGGCTTGCCTTAGATAAACTGAGTAAGACAGCAGAACATTCCACGCCCAGTGCTACCTCCTGATATCAAAAAATTATGGTAAGAAAAATAGCTTTACAGTTTTAATATAATGACTAGCATATTTTTGTTAAATACTTGCTTAGTAAGCAATTTGGTTGATAAGTAAA
Source organism: Ailuropoda melanoleuca (assembly GCF_002007445.2). Classification (NCBI taxonomy): domain Eukaryota; kingdom Metazoa; phylum Chordata; class Mammalia; order Carnivora; family Ursidae; genus Ailuropoda; species Ailuropoda melanoleuca. The sequence goes on along the minus strand of NC_048221.1, from coordinate 58,143,050 downwards.
ATTTGCTTAGGAAACCAGGATAGGTTTTGTATTAGTTCATCATTAAATTTTTACTAATAAAACCTAGGTTATATTTCTGTCATTTATATAAGTTAATTTCAAAGATCTGCTTTTGATTGTTCATTTCCTGTGTTTCTGAATACCTGCCAAAAAAAGTCTATTTAATATCTCTGTGGATAAATGTTTTGATCAGGAAGTATGAATGAGTCACATAGAAGTATTAAAAATAGTTGTTTTTAATTTTTCCAGTGCCACTACCTGACTAGTTGAATTTCCAAAACAAGTTTTAGAATAAAGTTTTTAACAAATTAACAAGACATTATTGAACATAAAATAACAAGGGGACAAGAGCTGACCAAGTCCCTCTAGTGGCAAACCCTAAATTAAAAAAAAAAAAATGCAAGTGGAATTTCAGTCTGCAACATCAATGATCACTTACTATGTGTAAATCATTGTGCTGGGTACTGGGGTCTCAGGAGGAGTAAGACAGAGCCCTAGATCTTAAGAACTTACCTCACAGAAATACAATGTCATTGATCAATCTCATTCCAAAGAAGACTAACAAAATCACCGCCTACACTTGATTATTCAGTTTGCTTTCTCTATAGTTTTTACTTTATTTTATATACATATACACAAACACATATATATTTAAATCTACACACAAACTACCTAGAGGGGAAAAAACATACAGTACCTTTAACTCCTGCCAAAGTCTAACACACTTTTTTAAAGTTGTAATATATGAATCATAGAAATGTAATGAATCATAGAAAAAAGTGCCATAACATTTTGGGGTAGCTGGAGGAAGAGATGGACACTCTACTTTCTTCAAAATTTCAGTTTGGGGAGTATGGGCAATACAACAGAGGTGGCACACAATTTGTTCTGGGGTCCTTTGGGAGACATATAGATGACTTTTTTCCTATCAGCCAATTATGGAGAAACATTTGGTGATTCCTTCAAAACAGGACCTCAGATAACAAGTTTCCTTATTTGTAAACATTCTTGAAACTACCCCTCTCTCTAGGTGTAACAGAGCCTTAGAGGAACAGAAATGTGACTTGGCTTTCCCACAGTTTCACTTTAACTTTACTGTCCCACAATTTTTTTCTTTACAAAATTAATCCAAAAATAGAACCAAAGTTTTCAAATTGTTCCCTGGTGTTTCCTGGAGTTCTTTAGGAGAAAGGGAAAAAAAAGTAAGAGAGAATGGAAAGCAGAGAGCAGTCAAAATAATTACCTGGGTCTATTTTATGGGTTTCAAGAGGACAGAGTTCTTGGGCTTAAAATAATACTTTGAAAGATTTCACAAACTCATTATTTAAATGAGTTATTAACTCTTCAGATTAAGGAAACTTTTAAAATAAACGTTAAGAGTGCTGTTCTAAACTTTTCATAAAAACAAGTAATAACATTACCTGATTCTAGAAGTGGATGCTAATTACAACCCAGGGAAAAAAAGAAACAATTCAACTGAAACCAGTAAGACTGGATGGTGTAAGGCAAAGCAACACAGCAGCCTCCTGTGAGATCCTGCCTGGATCTCCCCCAGGCGGTCTCAGTTTAGAGCAGCCTGGGGTAGTCAAAGTCCCATCAAAATACCACCTCAATGTTACCATCATCTCCAATAAATATAAAAATTAGAGGATAACTACAAAGTCTAATATTCGGCCGCAGAAGATCAAGACATCTTGACAGTGGTTCATGTAATGAAGAGTTAGGCGTATCGAGCTTAACAAAAGCTTGCAGTAATGGAAGGCTGCTTAAAATAATAAATGCAATTTATTTTGAAATTACTTTCCTCCCTTTAATTAGAAATGGGAGTATTTTATGTTTATTATAGGAAAAAATACCATTTCTAATTGTGTTAATTTTTTTAGTAACACTGCAATGAACATCCCTTTTGTGGTACACTACTTGGATCTCTCTTCTAGCAAGAATTTGCCCTTTGATTACAAAGAATGCAGCTGGCTGACAGCCTCCAGCTGTGGAGAGTTCAAGATCTGCATGGTATTCTACCAGAGACCGTTTCTCCTTGGCAGCCCCTAGCCCAGGACAGAGCACAGTGAGGGTGTCAGGGCCTGCCTCCTTCTGTGCTAGGTGGGCAGCCCTGTCAGTCAGAGAGCTCTCTACCGGGTTGGCCCAGACTCTGCCAGACCTGCATGGCCTCTGAGGCTCTCTCCACCATGTTCTAGCTTCCCAGCTTCTTTCCTTTCACAGCTGTCTGCAACTGCATCAGAGTGTAAAGGCTTTTCCTTTCCAGTCCTGCGTCCTCCCACTTTCTCTTTCACAGGCATTACCTCCGCTCCCTACCTCTTACCCCAAATCTACCTCTAACACTCCTAACTTCAGCATCTGCTTTCTGGAGGATCCAAAGGGACAGACTGTATTAGCATCAATCATTTCGTACATTTGATAATTTCCTCATGATAAATTCCTAGAATATAATTACTGGTCAAAGGTACAAACATATTCCCAAACTGCCCCTCAGAAAGGCTATACCGACTCACATTTCCAAAGTGAGTATGTTCAAAAAAAAACCCCAAAAACCAAAAAATAAAATTTGTATGTTCATTTCTTTATGTAGTCATCAATACAGGGTACTAACACTTTTTAAGTGTCAATTTGATAGGAAACACTGACATCTTAATTTGATGTCCAGTATCTTGAAGATTTTTTTCAGCATATTTTCATAAATCATTAGTTCATGTTTTCCCCCACTGCCCATCGGGGTATGGCTTTTTTGCTCCTCTTATTAACAAAAGCTGTTGGATATAACTCTGTGCTTGTCATGTCTATTACAAATATCTTTTCCTGATCTGTCACTGACTTTTTCAATTTTCATAAAGCCTAATCTATCAGTCATTTCCTTTGTGGTTTCTTCCTTAAATGTAAAGATTAAAAAATCTTTTCACACCCTAAGGTTTAAAAAAAATGCACCTAAATTTTTTCCAAGTTCTTTTAAAAAACATAAGTTTTTAAGCTTTCTAAAAATTACTTCCTAGCACTGTGTGAGTCAAGGCAATCTGACTTTTTCCCAACATCCTTAGCCTACTGATCCATCAAGGGACAGCAAAGTATATTCAAACATCCATAGTCTGTTTTAGGGAAACGAATCCCCAAGGGAAAAATTAGAACGCATGAATGGCCTAGCGAGGCCAATCTGACACAGTGAGGAGAAATTACTGAAGGACTGGGGGGAGCTGGTTCAAACAGTGACACAGTCAGCAACTGGGCCAACAGTAGAGGCAATTCCTGCACTAAGTGGGAAGAAAAACTAATCATCTTCTAGGGTCTCTTTCAACTTAATTTTATGACTGTATACCTATGAGCAAGCAATGAGGAAAAAAAGTATGTGATGTGTTGGAGAATGAAGAATGAGTCATGGAAACTACACGCTCAGACAAGGGGAAGTAAGGAAAGGCACAACAAAACTGCTAGTTGATGTGAAAAGACTTCTCAAAGCTTACTTAAATGAAAAGTAAACAGCTTGAATTCCTGGGAGAGGGAGTATGTTCCATGCAGACTGGGTAATAAAAAACCCAATCAAATTTTAAAAGTCACTTATTTACCCAGGAAAAGCATATGAGAAAAGGAGCTGAAGAAGGGGGAAGGCAGAAGAAACTCACTAAAAAGATTTAAAATTGTCAAGGAATATCTGAGGAAAGAAAAATACTGAGGAATCAGTATGAAGACTATCAACACACAACTGCTTTTTATTTGTTCCACAAACATACACAAAACCTACTAAACGGGCTTCCACTTTCAGGACAGAATAACAAACCCCATGCGCTGAGGACCAAAAGTCAGTCAAATATCCCTGCAATTTACATTTTAGTACAGTGAGAAAACAGTCTTTCAACTTACGGACAGGACACAACAGTAGCTCAGGGTATAATGAACCCTGCATGGTCAGAGAAGACACTACCAAGAAAAGGCTTGAGCAAAGACTTGAAGGAGAAATACAAATATTCCTAGCAAATGGGAAAAGAAAGTAGAGGAAGTGATGTGTGCAAAACATGCAAGTATACTTGGAATGGCTGGAAAACAGCAGTAAGCTCATTATCATTTAAGCCTAAGGAGGCTTAAGGTTAAGTGCAAGGAGGACAGAAAAGGTGAGCCTGGACAAGGCAATAGGGGGCTGGACGTCCACTGTGCCTTAGAGTGAAGCCCTGCCCTCCTTCAAGTGTCTTGACCTAAGGTAATTTGGTAGATATTACTGTGAGGCAGGAAAGAAGATGAGATAAATCAGCACAGGTGTGATGCAATTTTGGAAATACTGAATTGAGGTTCCCATGGGCACTCTGGATCCCTCATGGAGTCTAATCACCCAAATCTTTAGTCAAGTATATAATTAATCTAGGGTAATTTTTACATGATTATTAAAAACACAGTGGTAATTCCCATTTCTCTTGAAGTTTCCACTGATTCTCTAAGACTGGAATTCATCCATATTGGTAATTCTTCTACATTTTAGAGCACCGAAAACTTAGCCTAACTTACTTAGCCAGTCAGGCTTACTTTTCAGACTAAAGATAGTTAATGCTATATTACTACTAATAGGCTGCAGTTTAGAAGGTAGTTTTACATTTTTATAAGTCAGAAAAAAATGTTTAAAAAAAAAAAGGAAAAAGTTGCATATCTATATTGAAATAATGACTATGGGGAATGTTATTACAAAAATTGGAAGCAATAATTATGAAAATTAAGAGAAATGATATGATGTGATATTAAGTGGCAAAATAAGAATTTAAGACTGACACTGACACCATGGTTACATGGTTATTTACGCATATGAACGAGCATATACAGAGTCTGATTCTTGGAGGCAAAAGAATAAATATTACCTTTTTTCTTGATATCCATTAATATTATAACATGTGAATTTAACAAAGACTAAAAGAAAAAAGAAGTATTTTTCAAATATCTATAAAAATGAATTTATTCAAGAGGTATGTATTGAGTGACTACTATGTTCCAGGAACTGTCCTAGGTACAGCAGATGTATAACTTAACAAAACAGAAAAAAGTCCTGGCCATCAGGAAGCTTCCATTAGTTAGGGGAAGACAGGCATAAAACATACGCTATGATAATAGGTTCCGTACTACAAGGGGCATCCATTAATAACAGTAAGCCTTGAAACAAAGCTCCCACAAATCCCCTCTGGGAAAAGTTTGGTCACATGTAAAATTGGTAAAATATTACTATATTCTGACTAAATTAACAAATACATAAGGAAGGCTTAATCCATTGAAGCTAAGAAAAGCAGCGGGCAGAACTCTCTAGGGAACTGTGGAACAAGACACAAGCAATAAATAAGTGAAAAATTTTATTATTCCTCTTTCATCTACATTGACAAAGAGGAATATCACCCTGCAATGATGCCCTGTTCCCTCTGCAGGGCAATCCTCTTGCCGCAGGCCATACTCTCCTTTGCTACCATGGCCTCTTTAAGGCCCTACAGGATTTGACCACCATCTATCTATCTCTCTAGCTTCATCTTGTTCTTGATGCCCCCACTTTGGGCATGTTTTCAGACATGCCAAAGCTCCACCCCACCACAGGCAGGTCCTTTGCAACAGTCACTCCCTCTGCCTGGATACCCTTTCCATTCTCGGTCCCATACAAAAGTTCCTCCTTTCACGGAGCTTAGTGAAGAGGAGGCAGTTAAAGAAGAAAGCTGAGTGTGGTCAATGTTATGAAAGGAAGAGAGTGATGTGATCCAGGGCAGTCAAAGGGCTAGTGGGGGGAGGGGCAGATTTCCAACAAGGTGCAAATACAATTCAATGGAGAAAGGAGAGTCTTTTTAAAAAATGGTGCTGGAACAATTAGACTCCCATATGCAAAAAAGAAAAAAAAAAAGGAAACTTGTACCATATACAAAAATTAACTCAAAACAGATTGTAGACCTAAAACTCTGTGGCCTTAGGTTAGACAAAAATTTCTTAGCTACAACACCAAAAGTGTGATCCATCAAGAAAAAATGATTATTGAACCTAACAAACTAAAAACTTTTGCTCTTCAAAACAAACTGTCAGGAGAATGAAAACACAAGACACATACTTTGACAACACATTTGTAAGTCATTTATCTCAAAAAGGACTTATATGAGAAATACATATATATTTAAAACTTGTACAACTAAATAATTACACAATAACTTAATTTAAAAAATGGGAAAAGTTTTGAACAGACACTTCACCAAGAATATAGGGATGGCAAATAAGCACATGACAAGATGCTCAACATCATCAGTCATTAAGTAAAGCCAAATAAATCACGAGATTATCACTACACACCTATCAAAATGACTTTTAAAAAACTGACACAGTAAAGATGCAGAGCCACAAGGGCTCTCAGTCATTGGTGGGAATACAAATTGGTACAAAAATTTTGGAAAACAGTTTGACAGTTTCTTAAATTAAATAAACACTTACCATTCCACTCAGCAATCTTACTCTGAGATAACCCAGGTGAAATGAAAAATTATATTCACATAAAAACCTGTATGTGAATGTAGCCAGTAACTTCATTCAAAACTGGAAACAGCCCAAATGTTCCTCAAATGGAGAAAGAATGAACAAACTCAATTGTGACACATCCATACAATAGAATAACCCTCAGCAATAAAAAGGAACATGCAACAACAGGGACAACTCTCAAAAGTATTACATTCAGTGAAAGAAGCCAGCTCAAAAGCTATGGTAATTCCATACATAGAACACTGGTAAAGACAAAACGAAATAGGGGCAGAAAACTGATCAGTGACTGTGAGAGATCAGGAGGAAGACTACAAAAAAGCACAGAGGAATAGGGGGTTGGACAGTGATAGAGCAGTTCTATATCTCTGATTGTGGCTGTGGTTACACAACTGTGTGTGTTCATCAAAACTCATGGAGCTTTATACTAAAAAAGGGTAAATTTCACTACACACATATTATACCTCAACAAAAAACTTAATTCATGAAAATATAAGAAAATTTTCTAACTAAACATAAGTAATCAATACATGTGAAAGCAGTAGCTAACAAAAACTTAGAACATCTGAGGATAAACTAAGTAATTAAGACTAACATCTGTAAGCAGCAATAAAAAAAGTAAATATACACCAAAATAAGCAAATGCAAAAGGAGATTAAAATATTCTCTCCAACTGTTCAAATGACAATTGAGCAGTAGGTTCTTTTGGCTCTCAGAGTTATGTCGAAATTGTAAATTATATTTCTTTTCTATGCAACAGAATTTCTGTTACTATATGACAAGCGGCCTATCTTCTCCCAAAACAGAGAGCCCCAGAAATGATCTCAATGGTCCATGTCACAGTACGGAAGAGTTAACATGACATCAGTATAAACATATGGCTTAAGAAAGGCTGTTAGAATTAACTGCTTATGGTGGCAACAGATGCAAACTGCTGGAGCACAAAGTAACTGCCAAAGCCCCATATGAGGGCCTGGGATGAGGAGGTACAATGACAACATGAACAAAACAAGATTTCTCTGGGGGCGCCTGGGTGGCTCAGTCAGTTGGGCATCTGCCTTTGGCTCAGGTCATGATCCTGGAGTCCTGGGATCTAGCCCTGCATCGGGCTCCCTGCTCAGCAGGGAGTCTGCTTCTCCCTCTGCCCCCCGGCTCGTGTTCTCTCTCGCTCTCTCCCTTTGCCTCTCTCTCAAGTGAATAAATAAAATCTTCAAAAAACAGAACAGGATATCTCAGCAAAATCTGAGAAAGGTAACCCTCATCCCCCCAAAATGGAATAACGGTACTGAGCTCCTAGGGTTAGGATGATAAATGTGATAATATACCAATGTACTTGTCACAGTGAAGGCACTTTAGCATTTGGTAGCATTCCATTATCCCAGTGGATATACTCAAAGCAGCAAAGGAGAAATCCATATAAAAACGTATCTTGAGAGGCACCTGGGTGGCGCAGTTGGTTAAGCATCTGACTCTTGGTCTCCGCTCAGGTCATTATCTCAGCGTCATGGGATCCAGGCCCAAGCCCAATCGGGCTCTGCACTCAGCACGGAGTCTGCTTGAGATCCTATCTCCCTCTGCCCCTCTTGCTCATGCTCTCTCTCTCTCTCTCTCAAATAAATAAATAAATCTTTAGGAAAAAAATTTTAAAATGTATCTTGAATATTTTAATGTTTGCAAAGATCTTTAGAGATTACTGGACCGCTAAAGGGAGTAAAAGTATGTCCAAAGAAGTTGAAAGTAATAGCTAAAGTTCTCTTTAGTTTTTTACAACTGTACCTAAAAAAATTTAAAGGGAAGTTTTTCGTGATTAGTAAATACAATTAAAAGGCATCTCATGTTATTTTAAGATCGGGTATACAGACTGAGTCTGAGATACTGAATCTTCTTCCTACCTAAAATATCCAGCCAGTTCTTCTAATCTATGGCCATCTCTTCCTTTAATAGTTATTCAATATTGAACTTTTGCAAAGTCTTCCCTATATACATTAAAACTAGTATAAATCATAATCTCACAAATAGGTTGTATTTTCCAAAAGTTCATTTTAGTAATAAGCTTCTTAAATTTAGAATAAAGTTTCCATAGAAACAATATTATAAATGGAATTCAGGTCCTGAGTAGGTTCACAAATGCCTTATTTATCTACCTATGATATACAAACAACTTACAGTCTGAGGCAAAGTTTTCAAATCCAGCAGCTAACTAAGAAGAAAGCATATTCGTTGCCCTCTTTCTAGAAAGACCAACTCTAGATCATGCATTTGTAATGGAGCTATTACCTAACCCACAGAAAGGTAATGGAAACCAGTCCAGGGGGCATGAAAAACCACAAAATCAATGGTTTTTAGCCCTCCTAGGCTCAACCTACTTGAAAGAATTATTCTTTGGTATTAAATTCCTCTTATCGGGGAGAACTTAAAAGTTATTCAATTAATTACGTTAATTAATTTTAAAAGATTAATTAAATCCCTTATTAACTAAACTTGATTTAATTTTTCTCCTTAAGGGGCAAAAATGAAAATAAAAGGTTGAGAAATACTACTCTAGGTAAACCTTGAGACAGGCCATGTTCGCCGTTTTGTCTTTTCCCACCGTGCTTTTGCAGCGCTCTCCCATGCTGTCCTGCCCACTCCAGTCTCTTCCCCCAGTCTGGCCCTGAATTGAAACTGCCCACCTGTATTCACTCCTAATGGATTCCTTTTCTGGATTCCCGAGACCTCACTAGGGGTTAGGAAAGCGACCCACTACTTTCTAGAGCTAGCTATACTTTCACAAGAGAAGAAAAGACTAATTTTTAATGAGTGGATTTCATGCAGTATAAATGGGAAAATGCTGAAGATCATACCGGAGGTGGGGGATAATTCAATGTCTTTGTTTTTGAAGCCCTGACTCATTGCTCTGCAGACTGAGCAGTAAAAGCTACGGATTTGTCAAAGAGGACAATTTTTCATTCACGTATATAGGACTACCCTAGTTAGCAACGCCTGTTAAAAACAAAGCTCCTTTATAACAGACATCTTTTTATTTTCAAAAATCATTCGAGCGATTCTGGCTTAATCCACAGCTCAAAGTAATGTTCCAGCTAAACAGTATACATACAACTAGGCAAAATATTGCTGTGCACAACTTATATTTGTCTATGAATAAAACAGCATACAGATGACTCACAAAATATCTTTCTACACATACCAGGCTAACCAGAACAATAGGACTCCCTGCTGTCTCTGTAAGCATAGCCCACACAGAGAGCAGGATAAACTTGAACTGGGTCTAAAGAGGAGAGGGGAAAGGAGATCAGAGATGTCTGACAATTCTCCCATCTTCTCTTTGGTAAACCCTTTGGTAATGTGACACCAGGCTGCCCAAAACCAGCTTGAAGGGGCTGAGACTCCCATCATACCTGGCAAGGACCTGCAGGGCTGGGTCATCCTCCTGGTCTCACCCCACATCCAAATCTCAAACACAACTGTCTCTTCTCCTTTCCCCTAACCAAAGCCCCTTCTTCTTCCTATGTATATATTACTTTGTTCAACATACAGTATCATTTTAGTTTATATTTCAATTTATTACTCTGGTCTGACATCCCAGCAAATAACCCAGGCCTCCTATACAATTTCTACTTCTGATCATAAGGATTTTGGAACACAACTTTTGTTAACTAAATGATTACCACGCAATCTCTACTATACTGCTGTATACTTTTCTATCTGTCAGTTATCTCAGGCCTAAATATCAGGGTATGTAGGGTTCTCTAAATGGAAAAGGATTTGGGACAGCCTTAAATGGAGTATGGCTGAGAGGATATATATTTATTCCTCTCCCCTAACAGAGGCTCTATAGCCTTAGGTCTCTCCTATTCTTATCAGAGAAACTACTTTCTGTCACTTGAGTCTCCCAGGATCTTCCCTTATAACAGAAAGAAGGACTGAAATTCTAAAGCCTGGGGTCATTCTCCTCAGTTTATATCTCCCCAAGGGTGAATTTCAAATCTTTCCCACACTGTTTGACTTTACCTTCCTTTCTAGTATCAATACCCAGTTCACTTTTTAAAATTTTCCCCGACAACTTATTTATTCTACAATTTAAAACTGTCTAGTGTCTGAAAAAACAGACTGAAAAGAAATCTGAAAATTCTAAAACTCCCAATGTAGCCAATTCGCAGTTACTGAGAGAATATGGTAACCCTGTTTCTCCAAACACAAGTTCTAAAGGGATCATGGTATTTAGAAAGATCACTGGCACTGCTGCAGAATATCCAGGACTCAAGACTTTTCTAACTAGGTAAAATTGTAAATCACACACCTTCATTTGTCTATGATAACAAGGTTTGTAGGTAGCCAAAGGGAAACCTGCACATTTGATGTGACATCATTTAAGCAAAACAAACAAGAAAAAGGGGGGTGCCAAAATATAAGTCTGAACAACTTTAAGATTGGCAAACAAAATTCACCTTCAAAATGTCATGTCCTGAAACAAGCTGTTTCAGCTAACTCTTCAGTGAAAAATCTCAAGACTTGCTGGGAAATACAGAGAAAGCAGTTAATTTCAAATTGTAACTGCCAAAGACAAAATTTCAAAGATGGGAAGAATATTGGAGCAAAATACGCATATTGACTAAAAGTCTAAGTGCTATATCCCAATCTACAAAATCATATTTATTTAAACGGTATTTAAAATGAGTTTTTAATCTTTTATTTATGTTATTGAGACTATAAGAAATGTGATTCCTATTTCTGTGATCTTCAAATCAGTAGCAGATACAAATCTTATAAGGCGTTAAATAAATTTTTTTTTTAAGATTTTTTATTTATTTGACAGAGAGACACAGCGAGAGAGGGAACACAAGCAGGGGGAGTGGGAGAGGGAGAAGCAGGCCTCCTGCTGAGCAGGAAGCCCGATGTGGGGCTCAATCTCAGGACCCTGGGATCATGACTTGAGCCGAAGGCAGACACTTAACGACTGAGCCACCCAGGCGCCCAATAAATTTTTGAAATAAAGCATCATTGATATGAGAAGAAAGTGTAAAAATCAAAGTTCTTACTGAGAGAGCTCTGAAAATCAGGTATGTTGTATTAGGAGTACTTAAAATCTTAAGCAGAGAAAATTAGATTTAATACGGTTAAAAATGGGGGTTGATACATATTCCCGAAAGAGAAAATCTATTCTGTAGTAAAATGTAAAATTTTTAAAGCACTGCTCTCCCACACACTAAAATACATACATACATACATACATACCAATACAAATAGGTAGTCTGGGACTATGTTAGAATCAAAACCAGTCTGGGAATGCCTAAAAGGTATGACATTATCTGTGTCCAGCCTGGTGGAAGGTGGAGTTTCATAAAAGCATAAATGCAGACCAAGAAATATCTCCTGGCTGCCTGTAAGAATTTATAATTTATGCATTTAACATTCAACAAGAATAAAACAATTCAAGGTGAATTTATTTTCCACATAAAGAATAAGCAACATCTGTCCTCAACAATATATAATCATGGCTATGAAGGATACAAAGAATATTACAGGTTGCTCTTCCTGAAGACAGATCATTTAATACAGGAGAAAAATGCAAGGCTCATTAAAACTTAATTGATGCAAAAAGTTAAGTATCAACACAAAACATAAGTTAGGAGGTATTACAAGGTAGCATATGACTAAGTGGCAAATGAGCAGTACAACAGATTGTCAAGGATTAGGATTCTCTGGGAAAGCTTCAGAGAAGGCGGGACAGGAACCTGGTCTTTCATTATCCTATAATGATTATAGGATCTGGATCAGTGGGAAAGAAGGACGTCTCTCCAGGTGGAGAAATGGAAACACAACAAGGCACTGAGGTGGTAATTCCAGGACATGGAAGTAAAGAATTAAGAATCACAACTTTGAAATAGAAACTAAAAAAAAGAGGAAAGCCTATAAGATACAAATATTATCTTCACTGAAGGATAACTAAAAAAGAAACATAAAAGAGTTCAGAAACATTACAGCTGAAAGAGGAATTCAAAATGCAGATAAGAGTTGGAGAAAATTCAGACACCATTTAGAAGTTTTGGGAAGGATAATCTGGAAAAGCAGGAAATTCTAAGTGCTTTTCTCAGGAGACAGGAAAAGATAGTCAACATTATTTCAAGATCTACTACTGCAGTCAGCAATAAATAACTATACAGTCAAGACCTCTTGAATCATAACACTTATGCAATTACTAATAAGGGACATGCAGGAGACAGTAGCAGAAACAATACGGGCAAGAGCAAATCTCACCATCACCAGCTGTAATTCCTTGAGCAAAATATGAAACTTCCCTGAGACTTGATGTTCTCCTCTCTTAAAAAAAAAAGTCTGAAAACCTGAGTATCAAGTGAGATTTAACATAGCTCTTTAAAAAATAAAGGCAGAATGAAAATGAAAATACAACATACCTAAATTTGTGGGACACAGCTAAAGCCATGCTGTGAGGGAAATTCACACCACCAAGTCCATATATATATTAGAAAGGAGGAAAAGTCTCAAATCAGGGATCTAAGGTCTACCCTCAAAAACTTAGAAAAAGAAGAGCAAAATAAACCGAGAACAAGCAAAAAAAAAAAAAAAAAAAAGGAAAAAAAGGTAAGATCAGAAATAAGTTATATTTAAAATAGGAAAACAATAGAGAAAAAAATCAATTAACTATAAAGCTGGTTCTTTGAAAAGATAGATGAAATTGACAAACTTCTAAGCAAGATGGACCAAGAAAGGCAGAAGACACAAATTAACCCTATCAGAAATGTTACCAGGAACATCATTACAGACCCTGAAGACATCAAAATGATAATAAAGGGAATATTATGAACAACTCTATACACATAAATTTGACAACTTGGAAGGAATGGTCACCAAATCACCCATTACCACAATTCCCCCAATAAGAAATAATATTAACAGCCACATAACTACTAAGGATTAATTAAGTCTGTAATTCTAAAACTCTAAAAAAGAAACCTCCAGGCCCAGATGGTTTCACTGAAGAAGGCTACCAAACATTTAAAGAAGAATTAACACCACCAATTCTACACAATCTCTTCTAGAAAAAGAAAAGAAGGGAACACTTCCCAATTAATTTTATAAAGCCATTATTACTCTGACACCAGACCAAGACAATATAAAAACCTACAGTCCAATATCCCTCATGAATTGAAAGAACATCTACAAAAAATCTACATCTGTGATAAAAGACTGCTTTCCCCCCAACATCAAAACAAAGCAAGGGCATCTATTCTTACCACTCTTATTCAAATGATGCTACAAGTCCTAAGCAGCACAAATAAGGCAGCAAGAAATGGCAAACAGAAAGAAAGAAATAAAACGGTCTTTATATGTAAGTGACACAATATTCTATGAAGACCATCCCAAGGAATCTACTAGGAAACCCAACTCCAAGAATAAATTAATTCAGCAAGGTCAAAGGACACAAGATAAACACAAAAATCAACTGTATTTCTATATGTTAACAATGAATATGTGCATGATAAAATTAAAAATACAATTTACAATTGCTTAAAAAAATGAAATGGGTGTAAATCCAACATGCAAGACTTGTATGCTGAAAACTACATAATGCTGATGAAAGACATGAAAGAAAATGTAAAGAAGTGGGGAGAGATATCATGTCTATAAATTGGAAGACTCAACATACTAGAGATTTTAATTCTCCCTAAATTGATATACAGATTTAATGTAATCCCTATCAAAATCCTAGCAAAATTCTTTGTAGATACAGACAAGACTACTCTAAAATTTATAATGAAAGGCAAAGGTACTATAAGAACCAAAATAATTTTTGAAAAAAGAAGAATAGGGACGCCTGGGTGGCTCAGTCAGTTAAGCATCTGCCTTCAGCTCAGATCATGATCCCAGGGTCCTGGGACGGAGCCCCGTGTTGGGCTCCCTGCACGGAGCCTGCTTCTTCTTCTCCCTGCCTGTGCTCTCTCTCGCTATCTCTGTGTCTCTCTCTTTCAAATAAATAAATAAATAATCTTTAAAAAAGAAAAAAAAAAAAAGAAGAATAAAGTGAGAGGTATCAGTCCACTCTATTTCAAGACTTATATAGCTACAAGAATCAAGACTGTGTGCTAATTAGGACCCAGAAATAGATCCACACAAGTATACTCAACTGTTTTTTGACAAAGTGCAAAAGCAATTCAATAGAGGACAGATAACATTTTTAACAAATGGTGTTGGAGCATCCATAAGCCAAAAAAGGTGACTTGATCTAAGTCTTACACCTTATACACAAATTAACTCAAAACATGTCATGGGCTTGGGGCTCCTGGGTGGCTCAGTCAGTTAAGAGTCCAACTCTTGATTTCAGCTCACGTCATGATCTTAGGGTCAGGAGATGGAGCCCTAGAGGGGGCTCCACCCTCGAGTCGGCTTGAGATTCTCTCTTTCCTTTCCCTCTGCCCCTCCCTCTGTTCACACTCTAAAATAATTAAATAAAATCTTTTTTGAAAAATGGGTCATGGGCTTAAATGTAAAATAGTAAACTATAAAACTTCTAGGAAAAAAATGAGAAAATGTTCGGGATCCAGGGTTAGGCAAAGAGTTCTAAGGCTTCACACCAAAAGTATAATCCATTGGAGGAAAAATTGTTAAAACAGATTTTATCAAAATTCAAAACTTTTGTTCTGCAAAAGAGCCTTTTAATAGGACAAGAAAAAAAACACAACAGACTGAGAAAAAAACATCTGCAAACTACATATCAGGAAAGGACTGGCATCAGACGTATTTTTAAAGAAGGAAATAAAACCCTCTAAAATCAACAGTAAAAAAATCCAATTAGCAAATGCTAAAGAAATGAAGAGACATGTGTTGTGAGGAGCACTAGGTGTTATATACAACTAATGAACTGTTGACCTCGACATCAAAAACTAATGACATGTTGGCCAACTGAACATAACAAAGAAAAAAAAAGAAATGAAGAGACATTTCACTGAAGAGAATATGCAGATGACAAATAAGCCCATGAAAAGATGCTAAACAACGTTAACCATTAGGGAAATGCAAATTAAAATCACTTACCTGTCATATATACACATATATCTATCAAAATGTCTAAATAAAAATAGAAATACTAAGTGCTAATGAGGATACGGGGAGACTGACCCCACATACATTGCTGGTGGGAATGTAAAATAGTGCAGAAACTCTGGAAAACAATTTTAACAGTTTCTCATCAAAATTAAACATGCAGGACACCTGGGTGGCTCAATCGGTTAGGCGTCTGCCTTCAGCTCAGGTCATGATTTGATGGAGTCCCGCACTGGGCTCCTTGCTCAGTGGGGAGCCTGCTTCCCCCTCTGTCTGCTGCTCCCCCTGCTCTCTCTTTGTCCGTCTGACAAATAAATAAATAAAATCTTTAAAAACAAAACAAAACAAAAACAATAAAACTAAACATGCAACTGCCATGTGAACCAGCAACTATACTCCTGGGCATTTATTCCAGAGAAATGAAGATTTCTGTTACATGACATGTTACTGTACTGGAATGTTGATAGTAACATTATTCCTAGTAGCCAACAATGGAAACAACCAGGTCTTCAAACAAAGTGTAGTACATCCATACCATGGAATACTACTCAGCAATTAAAAGGAGCAAACTAATGATACATGCAACCAGCTGGGTGAAATTTCCAGATTATTTTGCTCTGTGAAAAAAATCCAATCCCAAAAAGTTCCATACTATGTGATTCTGTTATGTAACAGTCTTGAAATGAGAAAATTATAGAACTGAAAAACAGATTAGTGGTTGTCAGGGGCTAAGGAGGAAGTGGGAGAAATGTATATAAATGGACAACCTGAGGGTCCTGGGATGATGGAAAGTTCTCTATCTTCACAGTATCAATGGCAATGTCCTGGTTGTAGTATGGTACTACGGTTTTATAAGATGTAATTATTGAAGAAAACTGGATAAAGGGTACAGGGGATCTCTGTTATTTACCAACTGCACGACTACATCTGAATCCTCGATTACCTCAAAATAAAAAGTTTAATTAGAAAGGTAGTATTATTGAAAAAAGTACAGCAATTGACAAGAAATCCAACACCAGTTAAAGGAAGTGCTCTCTTTAGCCCGTTTGATTCGGAAGATTACTCTGAATCACAGTTTATAAAACACATTATCCTCACCTACATATGCACACCAAGCAACTGTAACACAATTCAGACAAAAACTGAGATTTCTCTAAACACGTGATGAAAGTGGAAAGAGACCTGGGCTGTATCAGGTATGTCGAAAAATCCTTATCCAGGCTCTATCAAAGAAATTGGCTGTATAACTTCCACACATCTCCTTACCTCTATGGCTACAATTCAAACTCTGTTCCTACTATCTAAACTAATTTAGGAGATTGCTTAGACCAGTAGTTCCAAAAAGTTTTGGTCTCAGGCCCCCAAAGAGCTTTCACCTACCTGGATTAAAACCATTAATATTTACAGTATCAGTAATTAAAAGAGAATTTTTTTAAAAAGAGAAGTACACACATTAGCCCTCAGAATGGTGAGGTCATTCCACCTCATGTAGTCTCTGGAAAACTCAATGTATACTCAGGAAGAGGGTGAAAAGGGCAAATAATTGCTTGGTATTGTTATGAAAATAATTGTGACCACACTTTAAGAAACACTGGCTTACTATCAAATGAGGTAAATATTTAAGTGATTTTAAAAGTGTAAAACATTGAACAAATCATTGAACAAAACATACATTCTTTTAACGTTCAAGGGTGCCAAGGCAAAAAAAACCAAAAAAACAAAAAACTCAAATCCTCATGGAGGACAACTTGGACAAGCGCACAACTGGTAAAAAGAGGGAGCTTCTTGAAGTCCAAGGAAGCTGGGCTCCAGTGAGTACAGTAAGAGAAGCGAGTACAACCGTAAAATACTACACTATTTTATTAATCTGCTCTGTGCGTCCAAAACCGTTATAAAAATAATGGACCCACAATCACGGTTTCAGATTTAACTTCTGGCGAGACAAGGGAGCAGGGCAAAAACTTCCAGCCACTCCAGCACCGCACTCTCAGCGAGCTGTGGGGGTCCGCCCTGGGCCCCGCTTCTGGGGGCAAGGGACGGCCCCGCCAGGCGTCTCCCGCGCTGCAGCAGGAGAAAGAGAAGCCCTCCTCCCCACCCCGGTGGGACCAGCCGGCCGCGGGAGCCCGGGGAGCACCAGGCAAGTGGGCAGGAGGGGCCGAAGAGGGGCGCGGCTCACAATCCCCGCCTGAACTGGACGCGGCCGGGCCTGGGCTGCGGGCCCCGAGCCCCGAGCCCCAGGCGGAGGAAATTGCGCTGGGATCCCGGGAACGGCGGGGCGGGGGTCCTGGGAGTCGGGTCCCGGGAGAGGGGGAAGCGCTGGGCAGCGGAGGGGGCGTGAGGGGTCGACCGGGACTCACCAGGTGCCGCCCCACCTCAGAGGTCATGGTTCCGAGCGAGTGCTGAGCGAAGGCGGCGGTCCCGGTGAAGGGGGGATCTCAGCCCCGGCCCCGAGCCGAGCGTCCCGACCACGAAGGGAGCAGAGGGGGGCCGGGAAGGGTGGAACGCGCTGGGCGAGGGCCGGAGGCGGGTGTAACGGGCGGGGCCAGCCTCCGCCGGGGCGTGGGGGGGGTGGTAGCGTTGGGGGGGTTGTCCGGGG